>NC_056728.1:407031076-407108576 GCF_019279795.1 Protopterus annectens
TGGTCATGAAGCCTGAGGTGAGGCTATGATTAAACATGACACATAGGTGAGGTGCCAGTTCATTTTGTAGCTCAGGCAGTACACTGCTTGGGATGTCGTCTGGTCCCATGGATGCTGTATTCTTGGCTTTGGGAGTGCGGTTTTGACCTTAGTGGCCGTGATTACCGGAATTTGGCATTCTTTCAGTATTGAGATGGGCCCTTTAGGGGGTGAGAGGTGGGTGAAGTTGGCACTGAATCTATCTGCCAGAATATTGGCAATATCCTTGGGATCAGTATATCTAGTGCCATTCTGCTGTAGCTCAGTGCAGACCTGAGTATTGCCATTTAGATTCTTGACATAGCTATAGAATGCCTTGTGGTTGTCTTTGGAATCTTTGGTAATTTTGTTTTTGTAACTAGCTTTGGAAGATTTTATGAGGGATCCCAGCTTTCTACTGAGGCTGGTGAGGGAGTTTTTTGAATCCTGGGTTCTTCCTCTTTTCTGCAACAGTTTCTTCTTTCTGTGGTACAGCTTGTTTATGGCAGGGGACTACCAGATTGGCTTCCTTTTTTTAGAGGACAGTGTCTTGGTTCTATTTGGGATGGCTCAGTCCATGCACAAGTGAATGTGCTCATACAGCACCTTAGTGTAGGATTCAGCAGTTGAACTTCTAGTTCCCATCTGCCTGGGTGTCATGACATTTGTTACTTCTGACTTGAGAAGCCTGAAGTTGGTTTTGGAGAAGTTTTTTTACAGAGGTTTCCTTAAAGGGGGGGTGGAGGTGGGGTGTGGATGTCAAGGGTGATAAGCTTATGGTCTGATCTGACCAATGGAGGGGTGAGCACTGGTGTGGAGCATTGATCTCCCATGTTGTTAATGACCAGGTCTAGAACATTGGTACCCCTGGTGGGAATATGAATTAGTTGCTCTAGGGCATTGAAATTTATGAATTCCAAGAACCGTTGAGCAAAGGTGTTGGTACAGTAGTAGTTTTCCCAGTTAATAGCAGGGTAGTTGAAATCACCCAGTATTAGGGTGTTTGATTGTATCTTAATATTTTCCAGTATGTTTAGAAAGGTGTAGTGAGAATCTTGGGGATCTGTAGCAAGCTACAATTTACATTGTAGTCTTACCTAGTGTTAGTTGCACCTGGAGAATTTCAGATGCATTGTGTTGGGCAACCAGCCTGGAGGTGTGAATATCCTTGGTGAATATGGACACTCCTCCATCTTTAGTGTTTTGATCCTGGTTTGGTGGCCAAAAAGTGTGGTATGAGTTGTAGCCTGGTATTGCAAGGGTGCCCTCTGGAGAATTGAACCAGGTCTCAGTTACTGTACAGATATCAATGTTCTCCATTTTTAGGAGAGCCACGAGAGAGTGCATCTTGAGGTTTAGACTCAGTTTTTGTCAGCAGTGTATCTTTTGCTTTAGGTGGCTGATGTCAGACTATGTTTTATATTAATAGTTATAGTTAACAAGGAAAATGTAATATTTTTTAATTGATAAACCAAGAAGCATTGCATAAACACATTACAGCATACTGTAACAGAAGACTGGTTATTGAGCACTTTTATCTGTAAAATACAAATGTAATGAGACTTTATCACAATATGTTTTAATTTAAGGCTGCATGTATTTAAGTGAACTTAAACCCAGTATTGAATTCTCTGCTTGAAGAAAACATTTATGACATTTGTCTGACTACTGCTGCTGCTGCTGCAAAACTTATCTTATCCCACTACCTAAAGAACTTGCACAGCTGAATTTCACCTGCAGCTGCAAAGGTTCACAAGGAATAAATACACTGCATTAAATTTATGTAAGGCAATTTCCAAGACTCAAACTAATAACTTAATTTGTTAAGTCATGCATTCGTATTTTGTTTTGTAGTGTTGAATCTGCTGGAAGGATATCAACACCCCTACTTACTCAACCACACTCACAGGCCTTTTACTGCTGAAGGTGAAGGTACATTAACACTTCAGCATATTTCACTCTTAGTGTAATATATCCCTGGAAAGAAATTGAAAAGCCCATAACTATAAAATTAGATGCTGACTTGGGTCAAGTATTTAGAGTTCAGTGACCTTGGCTTTGTATCCATGAACATTCTACCTCACTGATTGTTTATGGTGGTAAACCATCTTGGGGGGGGGGTTCTTTCCACTGCATTCGTTTTGCTCACTCTGTTCCCCTACCCTTCCCCATATCCCACCCACCCAGCACCACTACTCTTATCCTAAGCAAACCACTCCCCCTCATTCCTATGATCCAATTAGATATCTCTACCTTGTCCACACCCACATTTCATTCACACCTTACATTCTTTTATTTAGCCAAACTCATCTGCCCTCCCTTACATCTATCACCTTGAATCCTCATACCCTCTACTATAATTACTTGCATCTTTCTCTAATTTACCATCACAATACAGTCACCACCTCAAACTACCTTACATTAGCTTCAGGCTTACCACCTTCTCTTCTACTATAGTCAGAAACTAATATTGCACCATAATTTTACTACTGACCAATCACATCTCCCTCACCCCATCTTATCACAGACAGCAAGGCAAAACACCTAACCACATTGTCAAAGCACACTCTGAAGTCAAAACATTTCCAGCCTTACTTTCAGCTGCACACATATCACATGATAACACAATCTTTATTTACACCTGCTATTACATTCAAAAACACAAATATCACTTTTACTATTTTCAAACCCACTATAACCGTTGACATGCTCCTCCTAACCTGCCTAGCCTCTTTACTCTTAATTCTCAACCTTGCTACAGCTATATCCTCGCATACCCCCACACACCAATACACATCAACAACCTCCTCCAGCCCTCTCCCCAATAAACAACACAGCTTCTCACATATCTCCTCCCAGCTTTTTCCCTATGCCCTCCCATATTATTCAAGTCACAAAATGGCCTCCTCACCTCTATTGAAGTCACACTCGACACCAGTACCATCACCTAGGAATAAAAACAAACTTCCCATGGTACTCATTCCTCATTACCTATCTACTCAAATGTGGAGACATACATCCTAACCCTGGCAAACCCTCTAATCCTAACCAGAAGAGTAACCCCAAAGATTTAAACATACTTACACTGAACCTTAGATGTATATGTAATTAAATAGCCCCACTGCATGCCTGGATTCATCAAAATAAACCTGACATAATAACCCTTACCGAAATATGGCTACACCCCAATGTAAAATATTTAGAAATAATACTTCCAAACTTTGCAATAACTAGACGAGATAGATCTAAAAAAGGGGGAGGGTAGCACTTCTATATCCCTCTACACTCAGCATCATACTCTAGACCAGTAACATACCCATATTTTCCAGTGCTGAGGTACTAATCCCTTTTTTGAACCTCAACATATCAAAAATAATTTGCATAATGGTAATATATATCCCACCAGGGAACAATATAACAATGCTGTAAAATATTTTATCCTGGACATCCCAAATAATAAACCTCGAAACAATAATCTTAGGAGACGTAAATATAGATTGGCAAATAGCATAAATCTCTATGCTTTTTCTCAGCTTATCAATACTCCAGCAAGATCCATCAAAGATCTTACCTGCCAATTCACTCTAGACTGGATCCTGGTATCCCACCCTGCCAATTACCCCTCTTCTGGCAAACTGTCTAGCTCCCTTAGCACCTCATCTACCAGCTTATTCCCTTAGAACAAACTCCCATCACCTAAGAGTACATGCTATAAAATCATTTAGGAACTCAGCTAATTTTTGTCAGCATAAATTCAACAATCTCCTACATGAAATAGGCTGGACACCCCTTAAACAACTACCCTTTAATGATGCTGTACTATACTTTAATAACACATTCCTTCACATACTTAATGCACTAGCTCCCATTTATATGAAAAGAATCAAAAACAACTCAGCACCATGGCTGCCTAAGGAATGTAAACACCTGGTGAAACAAAGGGACCTAGCCTGGTCAACCTGGAAACAAAACAAAAATGAACAAAATCATGTTAATTTCAAAACACGATGTAACAAAATGACAACACTAATCAACAGAGATAAGACGTCATATTATTCTCAGCTTCAGCTCCAGCATAAAATCAATCCCAGTAAATTTTGGCACGCCATATCTTCTGTACTTAACCCTGTAAGAAATGGAGAGCACACCCTATCACCTGATACCCCTCCATCACAAATAGCCAAAAACTTTAACAAGCACTTCATAAAATCAATTTTGGACCCACTAACACCCCTAATGCTGGACCTTACCACCCTTCAACCTATTCAGACACCAACCCCAGACCAACAACTACTTCTAACCCTGTCATTATTAACCCCTACCCAACAAAACATCATACAAACGCCTTTACTCATTTTTGCCCATACCCACTGACAAAACTGCTACAAAAACTAAACGCCTGCTCTACCTCAGCTGACAATCTTCCACCACACTACCTCAAACTGGCTGGTAACTCAGTCACCTACCCAATCAGTATCCTTATAAACAGGTCTTTGTCTGAATCAGAAGTACCTACCATATTTAAACCATCTCACATCACCCCTAACTGCAAAGGAGGCAACTCTTTTGATCCATCCAATTTCCCCCCTATATACTTCTTGTCATCCATATCCAAAATTCTGGAGAGAGTTATCCATCAGCAGGTAATGCAATATCTAATGCAAAACAACCATTTAACCAAAACCCAACATGGCTTCAGACATAGCCACATCACAGCTACAGCCCTATTATCTTCTACAGACACCGTGAGCAAGGCCAGAAATGCAGTATGTGATACAGCCTCAGTATTCCTTGATCTCTCCAAGGCATTTGACAGAGTGTCTCACCCTTTACATTTGAACACACTTTCTAACTTAGGCTTCTCACATAATACAGTAAAATGGTTTCAGAGCTACCTCAAGGATTGTAAAGAAGCAGTGAAATGGTCCAATGAACTCTCACCCTTTCTCCACAACACTACTGGAGTCCCTCAAGGCTCCATCCTAGGACCCCCACTCTTTAAGATTCTCACAAGCAACCTTCACAATGCCTCTCATCCTGGGACCCTCATGCAATATGCTGATGACTCCACCATAATCTGTACTATTCAATCGCTACCAGAACTACTTTCAAAATCTCAACAGCCCTTTACTGCAGTCGAATCCTGATTCCTGGCTAAGAAATGCCCAACTCTTTCTTAATCCAAAGAAGACTAAACTAGTACTCTTTCATCCCCAAAACACCTGTACTGTCACTGATCATTCCAACATACTTGCATCTGACAACACTGTCATAGAAATAGTGCAGGAAACCAAACCTCTAGGCGTTATCATTGACAATGAACTTTCATTTGACCCGATATGTATCAAAATATAAAGAAAACTCATCAAAAACTGGACTCATATAGAAACAAACATTTCTTTACTGCAGCAACCAAAACTACCCTTGCAAAAACATTTTTACTTCCCTCCCTTCTTTATGCTGCCCCTATTCTAACTTACAAACTTCTACCCTAAGCAAGTTGGAACAGTGCTACAAAAAAGTTGCAAAGTTTGCCACAAACTCTAAATATCACACACACCACTGTAAACCACTCCTAGAATTAAACTGGCTTGAACCCCCCCAACCAACTTGCCTTTATTCATCTATCCACCTTGCATAACCTTATTTTCAAGCCTACTGCCTGCCCTGCACTAGCTACTCTAGTCACACCTTACACACCAAATTGATCCCTATGATCAGAAGACAAAAATCACTCAGCTATCAGAAACCCCCCAAGAAAACCAGGTCACTCTCTGTATTCAAACTCTGCCTCTATACTTTGGAATTCACAACGTCTAGCTACAGGTCTATGCCTGGCCTAACCCACTTCAAAGCCTCTTTAAAAAAGCATCTCAAAAATACATGGGTCTGCTCCTGCATAAAGCCTGCCTAATGCTCAGGTCTTCCTCTTCTTCCATACTAGCCTCATCATCCTCTTCTGTCACATTTCAATCCCTCACAGTCTGCACGATGCTAAGGTTTTTCTAACTCCTTCTCTGTTTCTATACTATATCCTTAAGCTACTGCTCAGGCTGTGTTGCTTCTATTCTTCACTATCTATCTGCATCACTAACTTTCTGGATATTATTTTCCTAACTGACACTAACATTCTATTTTTCATGTACTATAACACATTGCACTATCTACGTACTATTTTCTTGGACACTATCTACATCATGTATGGTGAGAGTGACTATTATTGTCTGTAATGTTTTAACTGTATAGAACTGTCTAGATGTGCTGTAATATATTGCAACATCTTGTAACATACTTTGTTCTTTCAACTTATTTTTGTATAGTATTTCTAATGTAATCTTTATTGCATTGGATTATACTGTATTTGTATTGTACTGTATGTGAAGCTTTTCTCCCCAGGCCTCTGCTGAAAACAGATTATGCAGACCCAGTCAGACCACCCCGGTAAATAAATGTCAAATAAATAAATACATTTTAAGCTTGAAAGGCAGCCATTTTGTAGATTTTACTTCACTTTTTGATCTAGCTAGCACTTTTTATTTTGCTTTGTGCATGAGTTTTGGATTAATTTAGTTGAATATATTTGGATTTTAGTTATACATACCTCATGTTTTTCCCCTTTTTTGGTGCTATTGTTTGTAACTTGGGGCATTAATGTCGCCAGCTTTCCCCCCAAAGACAGACAGATGCAATACTCCAATAGGATTCAACTTACTATTGGTAAATATATCCACATAAGTTGCATAAATGAGTCAGATTATATTTCAATTCTTCATGCATTATTCAATTTTTATCAGCAATAATTTAATAATTATTTCAGTGATATCTATGATGCTTATAAAGAATTTATTATTCATACATTTTTCATTCAGTCTGGAAAGCATATGCTGCACTCACCATTTTACCATATTTTCAAGTTACCATAAGCATGGGACTTTATGTGCCATCCCCGAAGGGCATATACTGCCTCCCCTACTCATTTCCATTTGCTTTATAATTTTTCTTTAGACTCCTTGGAAGGGGCATCCCTTTCCCTAGTTTACTTCAGACACTTACCAAGAGTTTTGATGGTTTCAATGTTTTCCATTTCCAGTCTGGGACACAAAGCTGCCTCCTCAGTTTCTCAGCCACTCCAGTTTAACCATGATGGTATGAGTTATCAAGCCATCTCTGGAAAGTGTATGCTGCCTCAGCAAATGCTTATGTAGGTGAGTACCATCACCTAAACATCTTTGCCTATCTGATACTATCCTACCTTGCTTTTTAACATGGCCTTCTTACATATGGCTCTGTACTGCCATGCTCTCAAGGAAATGATGGATGTATGCATTTAAAAGATATCTATTAGATGGACCCTGCCTAGCTTGTACAACAAGGAGTCCCTGTCTTCAAGGCCAAGGTTCCTAATAACCTTTATGCTTGTGATACCTGCTTTCTTTTTCATTTTCTTATTCAGATATATGTAAGACCTCCACACCAAATGATAGATAATTTCTGGTCATACTACTAACCAATTTAGAAACTTATTTTGAAGTATATAAGTTCATCGACATTTTCAACACCATTTCAATTGTCTTTCAAGGCCAGGGGTTATTTCACTCAGGAAAATTAACAACATATGTTTGTGTTTCTTCTCATTGTTTTTTGAAAGTGATTTCTGGAACTAACCAACCCATTTTCTTGCCAGGGATTCTGTTCCACTGGAGCTCTTACATCTGGATAGCTTCCTTATTATCATCCTTCTGCTCATATATGACCCAACTTGTTGACCAGAAAAATAAGAATGATTGACAGTCCATACCACTGGGTATTCCACAAAATGTGACAATTGGATAGTACCCAATGTTATCACTTGATGCAGCCTCCTGATGCCCCCTTGCCCCTCTCTTGTAATGGCAAGACTGCCTCTCTGACTTTCCACTTTATGTATGTATGCATGCATGCATACATGAGTGGTTTTTTGTGTGTGTGTGTGTGTGTGTGTGTGTGTGTGTGTGTGTGTGTGTGTGTGTGTGTATGTGTGTGGGTCTGTGTTTGTGTGTGTGTGTGTGTGTGTGTGTGTGTGTGTGTGTGTGTGTGTGTGTGTGTGTAATTATACATCTATATGTGTGCATGTGTGTGTAAGTATGTATGTTTTTACATATGTAGGTATGTGTGTCTGTTTGTATATGTTAAGTAAATATGTATGCATGAGTGATTCAGCCAAGAGGGAACACTCAAAAGATCACTGAAGAAAACATTGACCTAAAAATATCAACAAGCAAAAAAAAAAAAAAAATGGGAAACAGTACCCCCCCATACCCACTGCTAATTATATATATCAGCTCCAAAATGCACTACAGCGAGAAAAGAGGAAATTCCTACATTTTACTGTAGTGTGATCTCCCATGAAGAGCTGCCTACAGGCAGACAAATGGCAGAAAATAGAATACACTCTTGTGAGTGTTCACTAATAGCTATTACACCTGCATGTATATATGTATGTGTTTTCCTATTGTACTGGATAAATACCCTGCCTAGCTTCTTTATTATTGCAACATCAGTCCCAGCATTTGCCAGATCTGTGTCCCTGCATTTTTTGATGGAATGTACCATCAACCAGCTGGATTAATGCCCATGAGTCTCAATATCTTCTTTAAGATTGTTTCAAAACGTTGGGGTTACAATACTCCCTTTTTCACCTTTGAAAACTGTATCCCAGTACCCTAATTTAAAATGATTCTTTCTAAAAGTGCATACCCATCAAACTTGTTACACCCTTGTCTCTATGTCTTCTAAGTAGGGTATACTGCCCTTTCATAGGAATATGGTGTTTTACTAGTGCCGAGCCAAATGATTAACTGTTATGGTACAAGACAGATGTTCTCCTATTGTAAGGGCTCTATGCAACTGTTCTTTGGACCTCCAGACAATGCATTTGCTTGGAATCCCCCGTGATATAAAAACACAGCCAACATGGCTAATATTGCATATAGTTAACAGTCTATGCTAATTTTGAGAAAGCCTTTTAACAGCGTTGGCAGGATTTCCTGGACCCATGGATCCTGCTGGTCTACCTGCTGTGTTTAGAACTTAGCTCAGCTCTTCAATGTTCTGCTTACTGTGCAGTGTTTGGTATGCTCTACTACCCTGAGTGCCTGGAATATAATGTTTTGAGCTGCTGAATGTATTCTCATTGTCCTAATAGTGTTTCTTTCCTGTTACGTTGTCCCAGTGTTAGTGGTTTAACATGTGGCATACTTGCATTTGATGCTTGAAAATCACAAGACTGTAGGTTCTATTCCCACACCAGTTTCATGTATTCATTTTTCCAATACTAACACTGCAGGGCAGCATTGAAGTGGAGGGATGCTGCACTCCTTTGGATGAGACACTAACATTAAATCCAGTCTGCTTAAGTTGGCTGTGGTTCAAGTGGATAGAGCCCATGGTACTTATTAAAATGAATAGGAGTACATTATTATGCATTTACATTATTAACAGAGAATGCTAATTAACATCTACAGTGTCCATGTGCAGAATGTGCATGATCCTCAGACCACACTAATACATGTCTGAACAGCTACAAGACACCTCATACAGAGAACCTCTTGAATATTGGTGCTGCTCAGAAATAAGGCACAATATTTTATTCTCCATCTTGAATAACATGTAAATTCTTCTCGGGTTCTAGAATAAATTTTCATTCATTATAACTTCACATGATTACTTTCTCATTTATCAATCTTTGTCAATATTTACTTTGCATAATAATATTGTTTTATATTCTCAGATATTCGTATTCTTTATCTGCTTAGTACTCTTGAACTTATTTGTTTTTTTGCCCAAATCCCCATGTTTATATTCCCAAGTGTTTGCTCTAATATGCCCTGGTTTTCATATCTGAAGCATTTAAATTAAAAAAAAAAAAAAGATTTAAAAAAGCTAGATGCACAGTGGGGTTAATTAGTTCTAAACTTATTTTTAAACATCTGGATAGGACCCCACTTTTAATAAGGCTATGTTATGACCAAAAATATAATTTGTAATAATTTTCTTCTCTGAAATAAAAACAAAAAATCCATCTAAATATCTTAAATTTCCAAATATAATAGAATTTACTAAGTAGAGAAATCACTAGAAACTAGGGCAGAGTGAACTAAAATCTTTACATAATTCCTTTATTAATTCCAAACAATATTCCAAGTACACATGGTGAACTCAAATCCTTAAGTGATTCCAAGCAATTTCCCAATCATGCAAGTAAAAACTTTCACCCAGAGAGCTTCCTCAGGCACATAATTCAACTGACAAAGGCTAGTAGTGTATGGTTTAAATACAATGCAAAAGTCACATGTTTAAATTAATTAGCAATTAAAAATCAGTTCGGTTAAAAAAGAAGTAATAAGAACAACCACCCTTAAAACTGTTAAGGTATATTATGATAAAACCTTATAACTATACATTAAAATGTAAAAAAAAAATATATATATATATATATATATATATATATATATGGGTCTACCTGATAACACCGACATGCCAAAACACCGACAATGAAATAACAGACACGACAAAACCGAAAAAAAAAAACGAAAGTTCAAAAACACAAAACTTCACATGCCCGAAAAACCACAATCCCGACAATCAACAAAACAAATACATTTCCCGAAAAACACATACACAACACAAGCACACCAAAAACCTTACAAACCTACACTAAACCTTACATATACAACTATATATGCACTAACCTTAACCCAAACCCTAACCCTAAGTTCCATCACTATTGCACACTTACCTTATCCGCACCCTAACTCTAACTCACTTAATCTGCCCCTAACCCTTAACTCTGTCACTATCGCACACTTACCTTACCCACACCTTAACCCTAACTCACTTAATCCACCCCTAACTCTTAACTCTGTCACTATCCCACACTTACCTTACCCACACCCTAACCCTAACTCACTTAACCCGCCCCTAAACCTAACGTCCATCACTATCGCACTTACCTGACCCACACCCTACCCTAATGTCCGTCACTATCACACACTTACCTTACCCACACCCTGACCATAATGTCCATCCCTATCGCACACTTACCTTTGCATGTCGGTGTTCTCAGTGTCGGGATTCTCAACTGTCGGTCTTCTCCGTTGTCGACCTTCTGGTGTCGGTGTTCTCATCATCGGCGTTTAGAGATTTCGGCGTTTTAAGGTAGACCCATACATATATATATATATATATATATATATATATACATACATGCATACATACACAGACCTGTGTATGACTGACACATTAATAAAAACACATTAGTATGAATAAAAATACACATTAATAAAAGTTACATTAATAACAATATGTACATGTATATATGTATATGTGCATGTAAAACTGAAAATAAAGATACAACATAGATACAATGAGTTAATGCAGTCAGAAGTATGTTGGAGTGTAGTCTACACAAATTCATGTTTGGCTTTAAGTATGGGTTTAAGAGAGGCTATGCCATTTAGCCCTGGGATAACATGGGCCCTAAATCATAAAATCTAATTTAGTTTTGTTCTCTCAGTCCTAAGGATTATGTTGCCATCTCTTATGTTCTCAAATAAAACTTCTAAAATTAAAAACTTAAAGTTATGGGTTGGTCTTTTCTCAAGCTAATGTTTGCATAAGGCATTAGTGTATATGTGTCTGTTAATGTCTGAGAGGTGACTGGATATACGATCTTTAAATCTTCAATTAGTTTTTGCTATATAAAATGAGCTACAGTGGGAGCATGCTGCTAGGTACACCAAGTTTCTTGTGTTACAGTTACCATAGGCTCTGATTTCAAAGTCTGTGGCTAACCTTGGGTGTACTTTTCTTTGTCTTGTATCAGTATATTTACAAAACATACAGTTTCCACATTTATAGGTTTCTTTTTTTGAGTATTAAGTGAAAACCAGGACCTAGGTTGTTCCTTATAACATAATATATTTTTTTAGATTTCTTTGTCTCTTATGTGCAAATGAAGGCTGTGAAGTGATAAAGTTACTGAGTGCAGGAACATCTTGGAGTATATGTCAGTATTTTTTAATAATATTGTTAAAAGCTAAAGTGTTTTTGTTATAGGTCAAAGTACATCTTAGTTTTTGTCTGTTCCCAAAGCTAGTACCTTGTCCTATATGTTTATCTATATTTCTGTGTTCTTGGCCTGAACATATAGGGGCAGCAATGCTATAGCTTTTCTTTTTTACTTCTTTTTAAACATCTGGATAGGACCCCACTTTTAATAAGGTTAAGGTATGACCAAGAAACTGTATAAAATATAATTTGTAATAATTTTCTTCTCTGAAGGAAAAACAAAATTTCCATCTAAATATCATGAATTTCCAAATATAATGGAATTTACTAAGTGCACATTCTTTCCAAGGGGCAATCTACATGTATTTCGTAATGCTACTAAATTTTAAAATTCCTGTAGAATTTTCTAACCTTGTCATATTACTACTGCCATTTTGCCACGTCTAAATCCTAATATTGGGATCACCATTATAGAGAATTAATCACTTTCAAAGGTTATAATACTAGACTAGATGTCCTGTGGGCCATTTTAATCCTAGCCAATTTACCTTTTTGTGCTCAAATTAACCTATCCCTTTGGTTAAAGGTTGTTCAATAATTATATATTGTTCCTAATGAGAATAACTAGGATCATGCCATAGATAATTTGAGGGTACCCATGCATGGGATAAAGCATTGAAGAGCTGCCTCTGTCCATTACTAATATAGGGGGCAGTACTGGGGTAAATTTTCTGTTGCCTATCCATAGAATCAAGTTGCATTTAAATATGGATAGGGATGAACTTTGCTTTATGTGGATGAGAGCCCTCTGAGAGATATATATGTCCCTCCAAATGTCACTTCCAGTGGAAAATCTCTTACTGGGGCCTTTACATTGCACTTTATTTAATGTTAAACCATCACTTCTAATTGCATTTCTACCTCTTTAATCAGTTATTTAACCCATACCTTATTTTATCCAAAAATGTTACATCATCTGCAATAGATACAACAAGGGCCATTTGACATGACACTGACAAAGACACACAGCACAACATTTCTAACATCCATTGACACTGCATTCATCAGAAGTAAGAACAACACATATTGTACACCCTTTTAAGTTGTAATACTGTCAATCAACTGCCATATGACTAAGATTTTTGCATTGCAGTATTATTGTATTACTTAAGCCATGATTCCTTAAAATATCCTGTACGTGTTAAAGAAGATACTGTCAAACTCTTTTGCCACTTTACAAATTACTAATTTTCTTAATTTCTTTATAGGTATTAATATTTCTTTAGCTTGCCTTCCTTAAGCTACATGCATTGAATGTACCAAAATGCCATCATAATACAACCTCAAACTTTTTTTGAAAAAATGTCATCAGTCATTATTCAGAATAATAAGCTTATAATCACAAATATCTATGCTACCTATTTTTCCCTCACAAAATGTAATGGTTACTTTACATATCTCCTTTTCTCCAATTTCAATTTCCATGCATGCATGTATTCATTCAGTACTTTAACAAAGTTTTGCCCATCTTCCAGACTCATATTCATGTAAAATGTATTACATATTCCATCCATTCCTGGTATAAATTGTTCTGTAATCTTATTCAATACTTTTTCTATTCAGTATGAATATCACCATTGGTTTCCCTTGTAAACAAGCCAACAGAACATAAATAAATAAATGCAACATAAAATTAATACCACACCTACTAACAACTGCTGCTTTCACATAGGAAATTAATTTAGAAAATGACCAAATGCCTAGCATGCTTATTTGCATGATTTACAGTTACTGAAGCCCATGTTCCTGTATTAGCTTCCCTGTGTCCACTCAGTAAAATGCAATACCTCTACTAATACCATTGTATGATAGTGATCTGTTTTTGGAGTCAATGTAAAACCTGTACAGGTGAAAATGGGAAGGATTCTCAGAAATTTGTCAGTCCTGACAGATGTCTACCAGAAAATGGCATATTTATCCTAAGACTTTGTATCACTAGTTATCTGAGTAATATTTCTACACTCTCTGGCTTTCAGATTTTCCTAACAAGTCTTGCCCCAATTGCCTGATTGCCTGAATAAAATATTATTTCTCTGTTCACTAACTTAGTTCCCCAGACCTTTGATGCTACCAAAACTGGCATAATTTCTGAGAATATGATATTCCCCAGCATGTCTACCCTGAACCACTGAACCAGCCATAGGCATGAAATCCATATGCACCCTCAGATACCTTCTCATGCCTTGCGAAATAGCCTCACTTGTGTCAGTTTATAGGTCATTGTCCTGCTGCCAAATGGTCCCCCACTAAAATCCTGAAACAATGTCTGCCAGGTGTCTAAATCTTCCTTTATCTGCATTGGGATTGTCACCATGTGATGTTTCAGATACCACCCTTTTAAAATTTCTGAACTATTGTTCTCATAAGTGTCCAGCCAAGATCAAAGTTCCTGCAAGCAAAATTCTGGAGTCCTAAGACTGATATGATTTCTTCCACCTATGCATTTTCTTTCCGGGGTGTAATTCTTAGTTTATATGACAAAGCCCCTAGTCTCTTGCTAGGCAGCATAAATGACTGTCAGCATATATTTAGGACTGACCCCAAGAAGAACAGTGTTTTGACTAGTCCTTCCAGTGAGCTGACAGGAGTATACCTCCACTTTGGCAAAGTTGTTCAAAGGCTCATATGCTCTTCTTTGTGCATCTTTTACCTTCCCATCTTGTCAGGAACTCATCCACCTTTCTCTTGTAGGAGTAGCTATCTTCCAAAGCCAGTGAAGTATTGTGCTAAAAGTTTCTGTGGTGACACCTACTATATTTTATTTCATTGACATAGCCTTGTCAAAAAAGAATGAATTTTCTACCTTTCTGTATTTCCACCAAATTCCAGTTTTATTGACAAATTGGTAAAAAACAGAAAGCTGCTTTAATATCTGGTTTAGATAGCCAATGTTCAGAAAACACTTGAATAAATCTAATCTGTAACTGGGGAGCACTGCACATAAAATATGGATATAAAATGTGTCATTTGTTATACTGTCATTTACTGGTGTTCTACTGGTTAGGATAATTGAAGATTACTCCAATACACCCCTACTGTTTTTTGCATCACCAGAATTATAGTTATTCATTGAATTGTTCAAACACAAAAGGGGCCTGCAACTTTATTGCTAGTCATGGGCATTCAGAAGTTATGCAGGTGAAAGACTGGTATGTCCTTAAGGGATCATTTGCATATATTCCCTGGGAAGTTACAAGAGGTTTAACATATTGCACAATGAAGACTTTAGTTTGGCTTGGTCTTTCTTGCAGTTTTTTCCCCTCTCTTTCTAGTCCAACATTTGGCAAGTTCTAAAGTCTCCATCAAGACTCAGTTCAACTTTTGCATATATTGTCTGTGGTGCATGGATATACCTGGACAGCAAAGTCCATTTGAAAATGCTTTACTTAAAACAGAGTAATCCCTTTTTGGGATACTTTCTCAATAGATCTTTTTATCACCAGAAAGGAGAAACAGTGTGTTTGAAACATTAGTTGAAAAGGCTGTATTGTGTGGAACTAAATATCCCCTTGAGTCTTTCTAAGGGCTAGCTGATTCAGTACAAGGATATCTTCTTTCTAGTTTTCAAGGGCTGAGAATATGCCTTTTTTTAATTTTTATGTTTTTGTTTATTGTGTCTGAGGGTGGATGTGCTTGGTGTGATGCAGGTCTGCTCAAGTGGACGTAAGAGCATAGATATATTCCTGCTTCTTGTGTGGAAATAAGGGAGTAGTAAGTGTTAGTATTCAGTACTTTGTTTCATTTTTTTATATTCATTATTAAATTATGGAAGATATGGATACATTTTGTTTAATGTTTTATTAGAGAAGAGATGTCTGTATCAGTGTAGCCAATGTTTAAAATATGATAATAAATCTGATGGGTGGGAGATGGAAAATAGGACATGTAAATGTTATCGACTTTCTGTTTGTTTATCATAAGATAATGAAGTAGATAGTGACTCAAGTGGATTTTGATCTTAAAAATAGACACATTTTTACTGAAGTTAGGATAGTAAAAAATAGAGAGGTGCAAACACGTTAATTATGGCTTTCAAATGTTGGCATATTATAAAGATGGAAGTCCTATCACTTAAAATATAAACTGTCACTTCCAAAAACTAGATGGTAGCCTTATCACTGAAAGTATAGAGAATGGTATCTCTAATATTTTGGAGAGTGCTGCTCATGGTGAATTAATTGAAAAAGTTAATGAAAACATACAGAGGAAAGATCAGTTTAGATAGGTATTGAGCTTGCTAGAGTTGAGTTGGTACCTACTATTGAATTAGAAAGGGAAAATCAGGACAATAGGTTATGCCTGAACAGATTAACTATTCAGACAAAGCCCTTAAAAGAAACAGACTTAAAAGAAATTTGAAACTAGATTATTCAGAGGCTGTGGAGTTAGATGACTTTGTGGTTGTGAAATAATAGAAAAAGAAAAAAGCATTTGGGAGGTCAAGTATGAGCAGTTTATGTAAGGAGAGTAATGGATCAAATGAGGATAAGAATGTTGGTGAAAGTGTTCAGGAAGATCTTATTAGAAAGGAAATTTTACTTATTGATGACTCTATGGTTAAGGGTATAAGAAATATAATTTCAAATATTAACTGTTTGATCACAGTGTCTTGTTTACTATGATGTAGGGTATGGGACAGTTGCAATTCACTTTGTAAACTTTACAACAAGGGAAGACAGTATGATACTGTAATAGTAGGGGTTAGTGGTGCTGGCAAGATGAATGTTCAATTGTTTAATATCTATATTCTATCTATTACTGATATGAATAAAAGAGAACGTTTTAATCTTGCTTTTTGTGATGCCCTCCTGGTGTTAAGATTTAACTATGTGTTAACAAGGTTGCTAGGGAGTTCACTGATATGAGGCGGACATGTTTCTCAACTTCAGTGAATTGTATTCGATTATGAGAGGAAATGATAAGTACTGCCTCATTATTTGGATGAGATAAATTGCATTTTAGCCATTTTGGCAGTAGTTTCTTATTGGTGAAAGATTCAAAAGTATATGAAAAACTTTGCTTTTTAGGCAGTCTAACAAAGGAGTAAAATATAAGTGGAAAGATAACATATTTTACCTTGCAATTTCAGATGCCTTAATGGTAAGATTGATTGTCTGGAAGCTAGGGATAAGACAAATAGTTTGGATTTAATTTTTGTTACTGGAACATGGTCTACTGATGGTATGGGGCATTACATTTACCTGGTTATAAAGGACATAATAAAGCAAAAGCAGAGGTGGTGGGGCGTCTGCATATGTTATTAATAATGTTAACTCCACTCTTACCTATAAAAGTGATAATTTCAAAGTTATTGCTGTTAATAAAAGTAAAAGAGGTGTGAATGATAAAGTCTGCCTGATTTATAGACCAGCAAATTTGATCAGAGAAGAAATGAATGGTTTTGTGGAGGTTTTGAGAATAGTTTTGATATTACTGCTAGTCACATTAATTCCCTAATATAAAATGGGAGTACAAACCTAATTCTAAATGGACAATGAATAATTTAATAAATTTATGTTTAGATTATGGTTATCAATTGGTAGAGATGCCTACTTGTAATGGAAATATTTAGATACAGTCTGGGTTAAGATTATTAATGAGAATTTTGGTTGTTTTGCTGATTGTGAACTAAGTGAGTCTGACCTCTTTAGTGTGACTTGTAATAACATAAACAAGACAAATTATACATTTGGTATGGGAGAGTGTGGGGAGTAAGGCCTTTTATAGTGCTAATCACTAATTTACTAATTTAATATTCAAGGCTTGGGACTGGCAGCAATAATTATGTTATGTTGATATTGTGATGGCCGGGAATAACTTTTATGATTATATGAAGCAATTAATAGATGCTTTTATCCCAACAGGTTGAAATAAAGTACTCAGTGCTTTACCCCCTGGTGGAATATGGAAATAAAGTATTTTGAGGGAAGTTTAAAAAGCCCCCATTAGGGAACTCAAGGATAAGAATAACAAAGATAGCTACATTTTAGAAAAGAAATAGGAGGCCTGGTAGGTGTAAATATGAAATGAGACTGTCTTACCAAACAATAGAAATTTTAAAAAGCCTTTTTCAGGCATTTGAATTTTTATAGAAAGGAAATATGTAGTTGATGGTTGTGCAATTAGTGATCCAACAGTATTGGCATAGGTCTTTTTGAAAAATACAGTTTACTCCAGATCAGTCGGTATGATTGTGTGCGAGTATGAGGCCATGCTGAGGATTGTCCTACACTGACAAATACCCGTGTTGAAAAAGCAAGTAAATGTATTAAAAATACAGCTGCTGGCCCAGATGGAATGAATAGCTATTATTTATTTCATAAAATTAATACCATACTCCTAAGTTTATTATTGTTAATTATGAAATCTCTCCAAACTGGATGTGTTCTATGTGTTTAGACGAATGCCTTTGTGGTCCCAATTCCTTAGGATGGAGATCATTATCTATATGGAATTTTAAGACTATTATTCATATATGTATATATATACATATATTTCAAGAAAATATTATGAAAGGATTATTACTGAATATGTTATTAATCATATGAAATCCTCATTGGACATTAATCAACATGGTTTTGAAAAGGGCCGATGCTATGTGAAAAATATGTTATATGTTCATCAAAATGTCTGAGAATGTCTGGTGTTAATAAGGCATTTGATACTATATGACACAATATGATTCCGCTATTATTGTCTCAGTATAAAATTAATGGTTTTCTAAATAGATGGATTAAAAACTGTTTGAAGGGAAGAGTTAGCAAAGTAAAGATTGATAGGGTCATAGTTAAGAGCAAGGCTAATTGCCCCTGTGGGCCATTTTACATCAAGCAAATTTCCCCTTCAAAGGTGAGAATTGGACCTTGTACCTTGCACCTTGTATATATAAGGTGAACACCTTAAGCATTATACCAACTCCCAACCCATAATGTCATTTCTTTAAAAAGGGCAATAATCTATGATGTTCCACAGGGATCAGTTTTGGGACCAGTGTTTGGTATTTTTATGTCTAGCTTTCCTATGGAGGATAATATTTGGTTCACCTGTTATATTACTAATATAAATTATCATAAATTGCACTCAGTGTTTTAGACAGACTTGATAAATGGGAAATTGAGAATATAATCTAATTAATTATTAATAAATAAAAGTTAAACACTTGGGTGCAAATAACCTCTGTAATCCTTATGCTATGAAAAGTGTTACCTTAAAGGAGGCTGAGGCAATTAGAGATTTAGGAGTTAGTATTGATAATAGATTACGTTTTGAATCAAACATGATTGACATTATTAGAATATGTTTTTATAAAACCAGAAATTTTAAGAACAATATAAAACAAAGACATGAAACCCATTTTATACTCTTCCCCATTATGGAATATGGAGTTTTCTGTTCCTATTGCTGTTCTCAAATGCAGAGACTGGAGAAGGTCTAGAGATTTTTACAAGACATAAAGGAATGAGAGAACAGGATTATACTAATAGGTTAGAAACTTTGTCCATCTATGCTTTAAATTATATTTTCAATGGGGGTGGGGCTGATAATGGTGTAGGAATATATACTTGATCAGTCTTTTGGTGCTATTGCAGAAATGTGTAAGGGTGGATGTATTTTCCATTTATGATAAGGAAGAAAGAGACTTTAACTCAATTTAAACATAGCTTGGATAGTTGGGTAGGGAGGATGTTGCAAACTCATTGAATGCCTTTCATGGCTATCAGTTTCGGCTGTCAATGTTAACAGCCCAAATGACAGCCAAGAAAGACATTCAAACTCATTGAATGCCTTTCATGGCTGTCAGTTTGGGCTGTTAACATTGAACTTTGAATAGTTATTGTAGTCATTGCCAAATGACTTCCTTATAATTATGGTCCACTCCCAAATCCCCATCCACAGATATTTGCTGGTACTATAACTGATATTATTTCTAAAAATCTGATACTTCATTGTACATTTGCCCCTCTTCATTCTGACAGTAATTGGCATGGGAGGTATACTACCTCAAAAAATGCCTGGCTTCTCTTCATCATGTTACCCTCCTATGATTTGCCATAGGGTACCCCTATCTTCTTTAAATCACTTGAACCACTGTACATTCTTACATGCAGTGCAGACATAGGCAAAATGAAAGGAATGTGAACTGTACTTGGTTATAGATGGCCAGATGGGCCTTTTTCTAGGTGTGAAGTCATCTTGTGAACCCGTTGTTTGCAACCTATCAACTACTGTGTCCAACCATTTATGCTGGTGAATGTCAAACCACAAAGATTTATCTGTAGATATCTTTTTAAGGAAATTATGATCATACCTCATCAGGATTTACCAATTCTCACTGCTTGTGTTTTTTTTCTGATAATCAAGCACAGTTGCATAAGAATGACCTGATCCGGCTTTCTTCCTGTTACAGGGCCCCAGGACTCAAATGTGCCACACCCTAGTCTAGAATGTATCCAATGTCTATTTACCTAACACTGCTAAGACTGCTATAATATCTTTTATAAATAGTTCATCTTCTAGAAGTCTTTGTATCACTTCCTGATCTAGCAGTACAAATATAACAACATATTCTCCTTTCCAAATCTAATTTCTTAATTTTAATCCTAGCATAATATTCATGGCTATGGGCTTATGCTGTATAACCTTTATTGCCGCCATTTCTGGGTGGCTCAAAGGCCAGTCCGTCATTGGTGGGACAGATTATGACTCACTTTCCTTCCTAATATTTTTAATGTTTCAAGAGGAAATTACTGAGAACCTGAACTCACAGATTCCCCAAAGACAGGGAACCAAACCATCCTTGACTGTATAATCAAAACAGTCCAGTCTGGCCTCTCATCTCTCTGTCTTCTCCACAATCACTCTCACATTAAAAATGTCTTCCAGTATCAAGTCCTGAAATTCATATCTTTCAGGCCCAGAATCCCAAAAATACTTGAAGCACAAAAGTATGAACTCTTTCTGACTAACCGATTCCACGTTATTACCATTCAAGATCCCAAGGTAGTAACATTCCTCACTAGCACCCTCCTCACTAAGAAGGCAAGTATTTCCCCACAGTCACCAGACTTCTTAATCCCAACAAACACAATGGAATACAAAAGATCTCAAAGCCATCTATAAATAAAGTGACAGAACCTGATCCAATTGGCAGAAAACCCCTTATTCAAAAAACAAAGAATATTTCATACTCCTTTGAAATCTAGCCAGATATCTAGCCAATAAACCACCAGACTTTATGAATCCAGCTTTCTAAAACACTCTCAGCCCTCACTTCAAGTAAGGTTGACCATATTTCAGGGTGAGCTTCTCAAACTAGACCACTCAATGAAGATACTATAATCACCCATAGTGGAATTCAAATTAAAAAGGACTTGCTCAACAAAATTTATTCTCTTTCTATCTCCACCTCTTTATCTGTTTTCCCTTCCTCTGACCTAGCAGAGCCTTAAATAGATCACCCTTCATTTTATTTTTAAATGAATAGTACAGCAAATCTCTTGCAACATTATTTGACTTATTTTATGAAATAAGAATTTGATATTAGAACAGAACAGAGATCCCTTGCTGGACAGTAGGGCAGTAATAAGTTTTTTCAGTGCAGGGCATTTTTATGGATGATGAATGAGTTTATGTGCTGTAGTTAGTTGTGACTATGTTAGACAGTTATGCAGTTCAAGCCAGTTTAATTGCTATAAGCTAAGACAACAGTGGGTCCTATGAGGGAGATTGGTGGCAAATTCAGGTATTGTATTGTAGCAGGAAGCACGTTTCTTTCTTTGAGTATTGTTTAAGTTTGTTAGGATAGGAGCAGCGTGTAAGAGAGTTGGCAGTAAGAAGGTGGTGGCTAGAGATTTCCTTGCAGTATCTGTACAAATCCATTGATTTTATAAAGGCAGCCTAGTGTCTGGTGTGTGGAATTAATGGTGTGCAGTATATGTTGGTCTTAATTGAGACTGTTGTCTATTATACCACCTAGAAGTTTATTGTGAGTTACAGTTTCAATGGCAGCATTATTTACTGACTTTGATTTTGGCAACTTTTGCGTTTGATTTTGGCAAGTTTTTGAGGTGAAAAACATTAACTTAGTTTTCTTGGTGTTGAGTAGGAGGTTTGATTCTTTGAGCCAGGTTTCTACAGAGGAAAAAGATTTTTGCATAATGTCTTGGAGCTTATTTATTGTTGAGGCCACACATATTAATGTTGAGTCATCTGCATATTGAGCTAAACTAGCACTGTGAGTGGAGGTGTGGATGTCATTAATTTAAATATTAAATAGTAGAGAACCCAGGATAGAGCACTGAAGGGCACCTGTAGTAACTAGTTGAAAGGATGAGTAGGTTTGTTGCCATTTAACAGCTTGTTGCTTTCTAGATAGGTAACTAAGGAACCACAACACGGAGTCTTGTGAAAGTCCTACTTAGACGAGTTGAAGCAGTTGCTGGTGCGAGACAGTATCAAATGCCTTTGACGAATCTAAGAACATTGTGGACACAAGCAGGCCATTGTTTCTATGTTGGTTTATTATATTGGTAAAATGTAATAGAGTAGTAGTGGTGCTGTGATGGGCCTAAAGCCATGTTGTGTTTCTGAGAGCAGGTTATTTGAGGTTAGGTATTGCATCAGCTGCATATGGATACATTTCTGTAACATTCTGGAGATGGGGAGGGAATAGCTATTGGCCTGTAGTTATTTAACTCTGTAGATGTGCCACCTTTGTGCAGTACTGTCATGTAGGATTTTTTCCACAGTGATGGGGCGTATTTTTTGCTATGGACCTATTAATTAGTATGGATGCAGGAAAGGGTATGTCTTCTACAGCAATTTTTAGGTAGTCTGATGGCCGTTGATCTACAGCTACAGAAGTAGTTTTTAGTTTAAGGAGCAACTTCCTTATGAGTGAGGTAGGTAATGGACTAAAATTGAAGAACTGTGAGTAATTTTGATTGGACAGGGGTAAAGTGAGGGGAGCAGATGTGCTGGTGTCTAAGAGAAATAATATTGATTGTACAGTTGCAATTAAACTGTGTGGGGATAGAGTCTGTAATATTGTCTGTTTTTGGAGAGGGACTAATGATCTTGCCAGGGTGGAGTATTTATTTTATTTTATTTTATTTTACATTTGTTGACCGGGTTGGTCTGACTGGACACATGTCCATTTTCAGCGGAGACCCAGGGAGAAAAGCTCCAGAGGTAGATACACAAGAAAATATACATAGTACAACTTAAGAACATTAACAGACTCTATAATAAACAAGAATATTAAACAATCACCCAACTTGAGAGATTAACTGGTAACTTACAATACAATATATTGCAAGTAGTGAAATAAATAGAACGCAAATATAACTAAATTATTAGTCAGGTCTGGAGCAAGGACAAAGCCAGTGAGACCTGAAATACTGCTTAAGACTTTCCTTGAATAGAGGTAGGGATGCCTCTAGAGTAATGTTAGCAGGTAGGGAGTTCCAAGTTTTACCCACAGAGTTGGCAAACAGAGAATCTCTGGCCAAATTGTTGGCTTTGACAGTTTGCACTAAAAGTCTATTGGATGAGCAGAGAGGTCTGGGGTTGCAGTAGGGGTAGATAATGTGCCTAAGAGCAGGTATATTATCAGGATGGTAAAGTACTTTATGGGTTAATATAAGTTGGTTGTACTGAATTAACCTGGGTAGTTCTAGCCAGCCTAGATTATTTAGGTTTATACAATGGTGAGTTCTATAGGGTAAGCCAGTAGCAAATCTGGCAATGTGATTGTAGCAGCTGGATAGTTTAAGATCAGTTTTGTTTAGGTTGATAAGTAGAGGAGAGGCATAGAAAAGGAGAGTAGATGAGAGCGGGCAATGGTAGTTCTGGCAGTTGTGGTAAGGAATGGTTTAATCCTATATAGGGAACCAAGTTTTTTATTAATGGTTTTAATAGTTTTACTTATGTGCATATCAAATTTAAGATTATCTATGGTAACACCTAGGAGCTTTGTAGAGACATCTGGGGAGATTATGGTCTTGTTGTTAGAAATAATGGAGGATAATTCTTTGGACTTTTGGCTGGGGAGAAAAAGTAGTAGTTTTGTTTTGTTGGGGTTTAGAATCAGTCGATGATTAGAAAGCCAAGTTTCAGTTCTGTTAAATATATCCTCAGTTAATGCTTGAATTTCTGTCTGGGAAGAGGCAGAGCAGATCAAGGTAGAGTCATCTGCATAGTGAATGCAAATTGCTTTAAGGATAACAGAGTGCAGATCGTTGACGAATATGGAGAACAGAAGGGGGCCTAGAATGGACCCTTCGGGAACACCCAAGGCATTGGGTAGGAGGATGGATAGTTTATTCTGCCAAAGAACAGCTTGCTGTCTGTCATTCAAATATGATTGGAACCAGTGGAGAGCATGGTTGTCTAAGGAAATTGTTTTCGGGGTATGGATGAGAAGTTGGTTGTTAACCATGTCAAAAGCATTTGAGAGGTCCAAGAAAAGGGCTGAGGATAATTTATTACTGTTTCTGTTATGATTAATGGCATTGGAGAAGGAGAGAAGGGCTGAGGTGGTGCTGTGGTGTGGCCTAAAGCCATGCTGTGAGTTGGTCAATATCTTGTTTTGGATTAGATAGTGAAGTAACTGTTTATGGATGCGCTTTTCCATAATTTTGGCTATTGGCGACAGGATGGCTATCGGTCTGAAGTTAGACAGTTCAGTAGAACTACCACCTTTATGAAGGGGTATAACATGAGATATTTTCCAACTGGATGGGACTGTGGCTTCTGATATGGTGCGGTTGATTAGGATGGAGATGGGATATGCAATAGCATCTGCTGATTTCTGCAGATAATCAGCAGGGAAAAGATCAGCAGCTGGTGTCGTGGGTTTTAATTTTTTGATTAGTGTACAAATGAAAGATGTGGTGACTGGTTGGAAGCTGAAGGAATTCTGGGTAGTGGGACTGGAATCAAATGAGTTAGGAGAATGTTGGGGTAGTTGGTCAGCTAGGAAATGGACAGTTCCAGTAAAGAAACTGTTGAAGGTGTTAGCGACATCCTCTGATAGTTTGTCAGTGCAGGCAGAGGAAGTTGGTGTGGGGGGTTGTCCTGGGCACAGTAGTTTGTTTATCCCTGCCCAGAATTTTTGAGGATTTTTTTGACATTTCTGCTGGTGTAGGCAGTAAACGTTTTTTTTTATCTAACAGAATGGATCTTTTTGTCTCATTTCTTAATTGCCTGCACTTTAATTGGTCTTGTAGCTGTACAGGGAGAGAGGATCTGTGGCTAAACCAGATGCACAGATCTTACAGCCTGCTGATATAAGGTAATAGCACTAGGGACATGTTTCAAGGCTTTTGTGCCAACAGCTTCCAATTCTACATATGATTTATTGCAACTGGTACTTTCTATGGAGGGCAAAGTACTCTTCAGTACATTTAGTAGCAATATATTAAGAGGGTAATTTTGGGGATTATTTAAAAGTTTACTGCTGCCTAAAGGTGCTATAGACCCATGTCAGCTTGCAAAAGTGATACAACCAGTAAAAATAGAGGTATTAACCTTGGCAATAGTGAGTGATCTACTCCCTTTATAGACTTTGTAGAGTTCAGACGGCAGTATCAGTTGTGAATTAATGGTGTAATAGTGCAACCTTTTATGGGAGAACAGCTTTTTCTCAAACGGACATAGTACATTTACAATCTTTAAGGTGAGCAAGTCCAGGATGTAATATTCCTGCCGCTAGGTAGTTATAGAGTATTAGTTTATTCTAGTTATACTCCTGAGGTTAATAAAATATAAGCTTTTCAGTTGCTAACTATAGGTAGTAAAACATACATGCGTTTTAGTCGCATCAGGTCTAGAGTCGCGTACAAGCTTCTAGTAGCTAACTAATAACAGTTGCAAACAAGCTTCTAAATAGCAACAGATATATTGTACATATAAGCGACTAAGACTCTAAACATTCTGCACAAGGCAGCAATTAACAAGCACTTGGTGTTTTCAACAATGTTCTATAACAACTGCGTTGATTAAAAATCAGCATGAATATCCATGGTATTTAGTAATCATACAAAGAGTAGAGAAAGGCTGGTTCAAGGCTAAAGTACATAGCAACGTTTTCATTTAAACAAAACAGTAAAATTGGTGCAGAATATCATTAAAAACAAACTTCACATACCACGAGGAAAAGCAGCTGACTGTGTCTAGGTGCACAGGCATTTGAAAAAATGGCGGTTGTACAAGGTACTTAAGTAACTTTGCATACGTAGCTGTACACGGGGAGGGGATCTGTGGCTAAACCAGATGCACAGATCTTACAGCCTGCTGATATAAGGTAAAAGCACTAGGGACATGTTTCAAGGTTTTTGGTACGTTAGAACAGTTTAATTTATTTCTATTTGCAATTTTGGGGGCAGAAAATGCAGCTTGTGCCAATAGCTTCCAATTCTACATATGATTTATTGCAACTGGTACTTTCTATGGAGGGCAAAGTACTCTTCAGTACTTTTAGTAGCAATATATTAAGAGGGTAATTTTGGGGATTATTTAAAAATTTACTGCTACCTAATGGTGCTCTAGAACCATGTCAGCTTGCAAAAGTGATACAACCAGTAAAAATAGTGGTATTAACCTTGGCAGATTAGAATTTGTTGAGGGACAGTTCAAAGTAGATATTCAATTAAGTATCTTCAAGGCAGCATCCTTATATTAGTTATGTCTTTCAGGATAGTTGGTGGGGGGTAGTACCTTATTGGGGTAAGAATAAGATAAAGATAGCAAAGTCAGTGGCTTAATCTTTGCTCACTTAAACATAGAATACTTAATCTGTACTTCAGGTAGTTAAGGAAACAACTAAAAAATATAACGTAGCACAGTTCCACAGGTAACAACAGTACATTAATAAATTCACCAAAACTATAAAAATCTATGCAATGGGGAATGATCTACACCATTTATAGGCTTTGTAGAGTTCAGACGGCAGTATCAGTTGTGAATTAAAGCTGTAATAGTGCAACCTTTTGTTGGAGAACAGCGTTTTCTCAAACCAACATAGTACGTTTACAATCTTTAAGGTGAGCAAGTCCAGGATGTAATATTCCTTATTCTAGATGGTTATGGAGTATTAGTTTATTCTAGTTATACTCCTGAGGTTAATAAAATATAAGCTTTTCAGTTGTTAACTATAGGTAGTAAAACATACATGCGTTTTAGTCACATCAGGTCTAGACTCACGTACAAGCTTCTAGTAGCTAATTAATAACAGTGGCAAACAAGCTTTTAAATAGGAACAGATATATTGTACAGATAAGTGACTAAGACTCTAAACATTTTACATGAGGCAGCAATTAACAAGCAGTTGGTGTTTTCAACAATGTTCTATAACAACTGCGTTGACTAAAAATCAGCATGAATAACCATGGTATTTAGTAATCATACAAAGAGTAGAGAAAGCTGGTTCAAGGCTAAAGTACATAGCAACGTTTTCATTTAAACAAAACAGTAAAAACTGGTGCAGAATATCGTTAAAAACAAACTTCACATACCACGAGGAAAAACAGCTGACTGGGTCTAGGAGCACAGGAGTTCGAAAAAATGGCGGTTGTACAAGGTGCTTAACTAACTTCGCATACGTAGCTGTACACGGGGAGGGGATCTGTGGCTAAACCAGATGCACAGATCCTACAGCCTGCTGATATAAGGTAAGAGCCCTAGGGACATGTATCAAGGCTTTTGGTATGTTAGGACAGTTAAATGTATTTCTTTTTGCAATTTTGGGGGTAGAAAATGCAGCTTGTGCCAATAGTTTCCAATTCTACATATGATTTATTGCAACTGGTACTTTCTATGGAGGGTAAAGTACTCTTCAGTACATTTAGTAGCAATATATTAAGAGGGTAATTTTGGGATTATTTAAAAGTTTACTGTTACCTAATGGTGCTATAGACCCATGTCAGCTTGCAAAAGTGATACAACCAGTAAAAATAGAGGTATTAACCTTGGCAAATTAGAATTTGTTGAGGGACAGTTCAGAGTAGATATTCAATTAAGTATCTTCAGGGCAGCGTCCTTATATTAGTTAGGTCTTTCAGAATAGTTGGTGGAGGGTAGTACCTGACTGGGTAAGAATAAGATAAAGATAGCAAAGTCAGTGGCTTAATCTTTGCTCACTTAAACATAGAATACTTAATCTGTACTTCAGGTAGTTAAGAAAACAGCTAAAAAATATAATGTAGCACAGTTCCACAGGTAACAACAGTACATTAATAAATTCACCAAAACTATAAAAATCTATGCAATAGTGAATGATCTACGTCATCTATAGGCTTTGTAGAGTTCAGACAGCAGTATCAGTTATGACTTAATGCTGTAATAGTGCAACCTTTTATGGGAGAACAGCGTTTTCTCAAACGGACATAGTACATTTACAATCTTTAAGGTGACCAAGTCCAGGATGTAATATTCCTGCTGCTAGGTAGTTATAGAGTATTAGTTTATTCTAGTTATACTCCTGAGGTTAATAAAGTATAAGCTTTTCAGTTGCTAACTATAGGTAGTAAAACATACATGCGTTTTAGTCGCATCAGGTCTAGACTCACGTACAAGCTTCTAGTAGCTAACTAATAACAGTTGCAAACAAGCTTCTAAATAGCAACAGATATATTGTACATATAAGCGACTAAGACTCTAAACATTCTGCACAAGGCAGCAATTATCAAGCAGTTGGTGTTTTCAACAATGTTCTATAACAACTGCGTTGACTAAAAATCAGCATGAATAACCATGGTATTTAGTAATTATACAAAGAGTAGAGAAAGGCTGGTTCAAGGCTAAAGTACATAGCAACGTTTTCATTTAAACAAAACAGTAAAAACTGGTGCAGAATATCGTTAAAAACAAACTTCACATACCACGAGGAAAAGAAGCAGACTGGGTCTAGGAGCACAGGCATTTGAAAAAATGGCGGTTGTACAAGGTGCTTAAGTAACTTCACATACGTAGCTGTACACGGGGAGGGGATCTGTGGCTAAACCAGATGGACAGATCCTACAGCCTGCTGATATAAGGTAAGAGCACTAGGGACATGTATCAATGCTTTTGGTATGTTAGAGCAGTTAAATGTATTTCTTTTTGCTATTTTGGGGGCAGAAAATGCAGCTTGTGCCGATAGCTTCCAATTCTACATATGATTTATTGCAACTGGTACTTTCTATGGAGGGTAAAGTACTCTTCAGTACATTTAGTAGCAATATATTAAGAGGGTAATTTTGGGGATTATTTAAAAGTTTACTACTACCTAATGGTGCTATAGACCATGTCAGCTTGCTAAAGGTATACAACCAGTAAAAATAGAGGTATTAACCTTGGCAGGTTAGAATTTGTTGAGGGACAGTTCAGAGTAGATATTCAATTAAATATCTTCAGGGCAGCGTCCTTAGTTCTTTCAGGATAGTTGGTTGGGGGTAGTACCTTGGCAGGTTAAAATTTGCTGAGGGGCTGTTCAGAGTAGATATTTCAATTAAGTATCTTCAGGGCAGCGTCCTTATATTAGTTAGGTCTTTCAGGATAGTTGATGGGGGGTAGTACCACGAGGAAAAGCAGCTGACTGGGTCTAGGAGCACAGGCATAGTTTATTTAGTGATGACCAAAAAAACTTGGGTTGTTTATATGTTTTTCTTGTAGGTTGGTATAGTAGGTTTGCTTATCCTGTTTGACATGGAGTTTTACAAGATTTCTAAGATGTTAAATTGATGGAGGGTATTTTCATTTCTATTTTTATGCCAGTTTTTCCCGGCGTTATCCCTTTGTCAAAGGAAAAAAACTTCAAAGACCAATACACGTAAGGTTCAGTTAAGGCACTTTTAATTACTTGCTGCAAGGAGACAAAAACATGCAAATACAAGGATTTGTCTAACTACTAACAGGAAGTATTCTTATTCTTATACTGTTTTACAAGACATGGCCTTCTATGGCTGACGTAATCAAACACAACTTTCAGTATTGTTCTACAGCAGATGTTACTCAGATTTTCTGCTGACATGACTAGATTTGTGAGAAACTTTTGAGGAAAAACAACCTGGCCTTGGTAGGCACTAATTCGTTTACAGGCTTCTATTGTACAGTGTTACATTTCAAGGTACTCTTCTAACTCAGATACAAGCAAATGCTGATTGCAGTTCATATTTTCAAACAGGCTTTGTCCTAATTATCTATAGCTTCTACAGCTGTGTATTTTCTCACAGCACAAATGGAACTTCTTGTCTATGTTTCATACAAGTAGTATTGTTCTATTCATTATTTTCCAACGCAAGCAGAAATCATCTGCTTCTCAGTAAATTTCCAAGGCACAAGCAAAGATTTCAGCTAACAATACAAGGTCAGAAAGCATCTGCAGTTTGTACAGATTTATGCAGTATGAAATAGAATAAATGTGTTAACCCTTTTCAAGCTCTAAATGCACTAAGCATATTACTAATACACACATTAATACATATTTTTCTGACATTTCCCCCCTTTTAATACTTTTATTCTACTTTCAAAATAAGCATAAACAGTTTGTTTCTTCTCCTAACCTCTTCCACTCAGGATTTGCAGTTAAGAGAGTCATTCAGTTTAAACTCATGAAAGCATTTCAGTTTTTCAATAGTTCTTCAAACTCAGCACTTTGATATAAGGTTTCAGAAACTGACATGTCTATAAGGTCTTTAATCAGTCTTTTCATGCAGGGAATGCCACAGCAAACACATACTCCCAGTAGGAGTATTCCTACACAAATGGCAATCAGGACAGTCATTAGGATGGTACCCCTCCCCCAAACCATTTCTGGAAAAAGTCCATCAGTGGGTTTGGGCCTGGTTTGGTCATGGCCGACACTTGCTGAATTACCTCAAGATGATTGTCTATCTCGTGTTTATGGTCAGGAATATACGAACAGCATTCTTCTTGGATTAAAGCGCAAGTACCACCTCTCGCCACTAGGGTGAAGTCGAGAGCCATGCGGTTTTGAAGCACTACAGTTCTCATAGCATTCAGTTCATCAGTCACCAATTCGAAAGTGGAAAAAGTTGCGTTGCTCATTACTTCGAGAAGTTTCGACAGTTTTCTCAGCTCCCAGATCGATTTCACTGCTCCATATGCTGGTAATATGCCTGCCCACGATATAACGCTATCACTCAAGTCCATATGTGTCAGTCCTTTGCCTATGGAATGATGGTCTTTCCAACGCGCATCGATTTGTCCCACTGGATTTACAGGTTTCTTGATGGCCTCTCGGACATTTTAAATTTTTCCTCGGGGCAAAACTGCAGTGTGTCATATGGCTGGAACCAGGTAAACCAAAAAACAACTGCCGGACCAATTCTCAAGTAACCATTTGTATGCCTTTCTGCCACACACAAAATAACAGTCCTCTACTTTAGTAGTAACTTTGCTATGAATATACACTAGCCGTGCATGAAACATTTTTCTATCAATTATAGACAGTTGTTTATAAAGAACAGAATTATGTTTTACTTCATCAAGTGTTTTGTGCATCAATCCAAGAAATGAATCATAGTTTGTATTACAATAAAAATCTACATTGTTACCTTTAGTGTAACATCTATAAGGAACAGTCACATTGCAATTGCTCCAACCCACCTGAACAGTATCATTTTTATAAAAACACACAGTTCCCTTTTGTGGAACAGACAAGTGCAATGCTATTTTATCTTGTGATGTAATGGTTGAGGTATCATAAGTCAAGTTCTCCCAGGTCTCATTGACCCCTAGGGGGACTGTAGTCATTAATAACCCCCCGTATGCTGTCAGCAAAGCTGTGCAAATCCAGCAATTTGAAACATTGAAAGTCTCAGCATACACATATTTAATTGCCTGGTAAGTGTTAAAGTTTGGATGCCAGTCTATGAGTAACGCTTCACGTTTATTCAGTTCAGTCTGTGTGGCTGGGAAAAGGAAAGGCCACAACAAAAAGATTATTGTCACTAGTACAGTTAACAGGATGATTATGCAATACTTCTGAGGAAAGGGTTGTTCTGCATTCCTGTTTCTTCTGGACTCTATCATTTTTACTCTTGGCATGTGACAAGATTTTTGTCCAGTTCAAAGTTTTTGACTAATTTACAGTGCATCAGGTGGATCCAGGAGGCGCACTCTGCTATCTTGATTGCAGTGGGTGTCGACAGAAGCATTTGATATGGACCTTCCCACTTTGCTGATGCCCAGTTCTTTTTCTTTATTGTCTTCACCCATATCCAGGTGCCAGGGGACACTGCCACTTCTGATGGTCTGGTTCGTTCTTTATCTGAAACAGAATTTGACTGCAACAAATGTTTAGAATTTAACAAGTTTTGCATATACTCAGCTAGTGTACTGTCAGCTTCCTGGTCTGCAGGCATGATAGATTTCCACTGAGGTATATAATAAGCCCTTCCAAATAATTTTTCAAAAGGAGTCAATCCTTTTGCATTCGGAACAGTTCTCATGCTCAACAGTGCCAGGGGCAGACAGTACACCCAATTTCTCTGTGTTTCTACTATTAACTTCCTTAGCTTATTCTTTAAAATCCCATTATGCCTCTCTACTAGCCCTGCAGATTGTGGATGGTACGCACAATGATTTTTTAAAGAAATACCAAAATGTCTACTTAACTGTTGTATGGACTGGTTTACGAAGTGCGTGCCGTTGTCACTGTAGATCCTTTCCGGAATGCCGAATCTAGGGATGATTTCTTTAACATGAACGTTGGCCACAGTTGCTGCGTCTGGATTTTTAGTCGGAAAGGCTTCCACCCATCTGGAAAACATGTCTACAATGACAAGACAATACTTCTTATTTTCACATTTATTCAACTCTTTGAAATCCATACAGATAGTATGAAACAGATACGGTGGTGTAGGGAAACTCCCTTGCTTGGGCTTTAACGCCCCTTGTGCATGATGTTTATTACAAACATGGCACATCGAACAGAATTTTCTAGAGCAATTTAAGAACCCATATGTCGTGAACACTTGGTTCACCAGCTGTACCATCCCCCCTGTTGAGACATGGAACTGCCCATGGCTCAACAAAACTGCACATCTAAACAAATTAGAAGGCAATATCGGTTTCCCTTCTTTAGAGATGTACAGCCCCTTTTCGAGAATTGCTCCTCGTTTTACCCATCTTTGTTTTTCAACTTGCATAGTAAGTGTCTGCATTGTCTTTAACATTTCTAAGTCTAAAATCTCAGAGGGTTGTAATTCCTCATTCAAAAGAAATACTTCTGAAGCTGCCTGCTTTGCAGCTGTATCAGCTCTCGCATTACCTTTTGAAATCCTGTCCTGTTGCTTGGTATGAGCTGCGCATTTACAAATAGCTACTTTCTGAGGTAACTGAATAGATTCTAAAAGATCTAAAATAAACTGTGCATGATTGATTGGTTTGCCAGTAGATGTTATCATTCTTTGATTTTTCCACTGTTGCACAAAAACATGTACAGTAGAAAAAGCATACTGGCTGTCAGTAAAAATGTTCACACATTTACCCTTTGCTAAGGTACATGCCCATATCAAGGCAATCAATTCTGCTGCCTGTGCAGATAAATTGTGTGGTAAAGATTTCGCTTCTATAATGTCAGTATCAGAAACTACTGCATATCCTACTAGGTTCTGTCCTGCAGGACCCCTTTTGCATGAGCCATCCACGTAGTATGTCACCTCGGCATCATCCAAGGGAACATCCATAAGGTCTTTTCTAGGCAGTGTCTTTTGCTCAATCACCTGCAGGCAGCTGTGTGGTGTGCCATCTGCAGGAGTTGGGAGCAAGGTAGAAGGGTTCAAAGTCATACATCATTCAATTGTCATATGAGGTTGGCTCAACAATATATTCATACAGGAAAGATGCCTAGCAGGGGAAAGATATGCTACCTTCTCTTGCAGTAAAATAATTGCGACTGCATGAGGCACTCTCAATGTGAGAGGGTGGAACAAAACTACTGAGGCCGAAGCCTGTACTGCCATTGCAGCTGCAACTACTGTTTGTACGCAGTGAGGTAAAGACCGTGTCACTGGGTCCAGTTGTGATTAATAATAAGCAATAGGGCGTTGCTTGTCCCCATGCTGCTGTGTTAACACTGATGTCATATAACCTTGCTTACAATCTATAGTTTGGAAAAAATGTTTATGATAGTTTGGTAATCCCAAAACTAATGAGGACGCTATTAACTGTTTCAGTTTGCAGAAAGCAGATTCTGCTTCTGGTGTCCATTGTAACAAATCCTGTGCTGCCATAGGCTTTTTATAAATCAGGTTAGTCAATGGTGCAGATTCCAAGGCATAGTTTGGAATCCATCTCCGACAAAAATTAGTCGTACCCAGGAAGGACATCATTTCCTTCTTGGTAGTGGGTTTTGGTGCTTGCAAAATCACTACTTTTCTGTCCTCATCTAATGTCCTACCCTCCTTGGATATTACATATCCTAGGTATTTAACTTGTTTTTTCCAAAGCTGCAGTTTATTTCTGTTTACTTTATGTCCTTCAGTGGCTAAAAGTTGTAATAGTGCTATGGTATCTTTTTTGCAATCTTGCTGGGTGGGGGCCGCCAGCAGGATATCATCAAGATAAAGCAAAATCTGACTACCTCTTGGTGGGGCAAATCCCGCCAAGTTGCTTGCCATTTCTTGTGAGAATATTGTTGGACTTTCACAATACCCCTGTGGTAGTCGCGTATACGTATACCTTTTCCCCTGAAATGTGAATGCAAACCAATACTGGCTGTCAGGGTGTATTGGTATCGAAAAGAACGCATTGCTGATATCTACCACAGAAAAATATTTCTGTTGAGGTTTTAAATCATTCAACAGGGTGTGTGGGTCTGGCACCGTAGGTGCCCTTGGTATTACTGCGTCATTTACAGCTTGTAAATCTTGGACCGTACGCCACTCTCCATTCACTTTCTTAACAGGAAATAAGGATGTGTTACATGGTGAATCAGCAGATTCCACCAGCACCCCTTCCTTAAGTAAAGCTGCTATAATAGGTTTGATTCCTACCTCTGCATCTTTTCTTAAGGGATACTGTCTTTTCTGTAGTCTAAATGCCGATTTTGACATAATAGTAACTGGTCCTGCTGTACGAATAAGCCCTACATCTGACTTTCCTGTTGATCAGAGAGTTTCTGGTATATTCTGTAAGGGATTCTCTTCCTCCTTCAATAGGAGTGCTAATCAGCTGTCCTTGCTAGACTGCAAGTGTACAGCTGGGTGGGTCTGACTTATCCAATTCAACTTCTGCATTTGTATTCCCTGTTCTAACAGTTCTAACTCTGTCTGTTTTTCTCATCTCATGACTTTTTCTCCTAAGTCTATCCATTTCACATTCTTGTCCTTAGTTAAGCTAACATGTGGTAATTGATTAGATTTATAAAGTGCAAAGAACTCCTGGGGCAATGAACAGCTGACTACACTGTTCTGTTCCCTTCTGTGTCCCAGTACAGATTACATAATATCAATCTGTTTGCACGATTTCTAAACATTTCTTGCTCATATTCCTTATCAGGTCCTGGTGTGTTACAGTAATACAGAGTACAGTGCAACAAATGCTGTTTATCAATGTCAAGGGAGGGGAACTTGCTGATGGCTACATTCATCAACTCTTCGGTCACTGCCCCTGGACTAGTAGTAACCAAGTCCTGGCTGTACCAATAAAACATTTTACCCTCCGTTTGCACTGCAAAGGTATCAATTTGTCGCTGTGCTTCCATACCCTGCATAGTCGGAACTACTGCTCTACCAAATAGCTGCATAAGGTCTCTGCCCAAGAAGTTTACTGGGCATTTTTCAGAAACAACAATTTTGCTTTTCTGGGTCAATCCTGAAACAGGATCAGTTATTGCAATATTATGGGAGAGGGGCTCCCAATACAGCTGTCCATTATCTGCTTTCACTAATATGTAATCAGGTGACTCTGAGTTCTCTGGCAGTTTGGAGGGATGTATCAGGGTCCGTGATGCCCCTGAGTCACACAAGAATCTGACTTCCCTCCATTCTACCAGGAGTGTAATTTCTGGTTTCGTGTCTGCTAAATAGAGCTCTAAGCTCAATAAAGCCAAATCTAATATTTCATTTTCTTCACTATCCATGACTTCCTGCACTTCCTCTATTTCTTCTGTCACATTCTCTACTCTCTCTATCACATTCTCATTTGTCATTTCTCTGCTATCCCCTTCTAGTGATTCCTGACTATCATATAGTCAGTCCTCACTCTCTCGTCCGTGGTTGCTTTCTTGTTTTTCTTGCAATCCCTTGCCAAGTGTCCCTTTTTACCGCATTTAAAACATTCACCCCTTTTCTTTCACCCTTCAAAGTCCTCTGATCGCTGATCAGATTGTTTGTTTCCCTGGGCATTTCTCTTGCCTTTTTTCCCAGACTGTACTACATAAACTTCTGCTCCATCTTCTACAGAAAATGCTTGGGCTTTCTTTATCTTTTTGCTATTAAAATGCCTTTCAGCATGCCTAGCATATTCAAGTAATGACTGTAACCTGCTTGTACGATGATCTACCATGTGCTTTGTAATAAAGCTGTTTATGGGTGCAATACTGCCTTTCAAAAATGCATTCTTTAACTGCTGCTCATATGGGGAATCATGTGTCTGATCTTCAGGAACCTGCATTCCACAATGGTTATTAAAACTTTCTAATAGTCTGGCATAATATCTGTCAATAGTTTCACCTTCCTGTTGGAAGCATTGATTAATGCAAGTCCAGTCTGCCCTAGGCTTCCATTTCTCAGAGATGCGGTCTGTAAGACCTTTCACTCTCTTGTCTAATTCTGCGCTGCTATGTGGGAGGGGCCTGAGTGCAGCGTCACGTGGATTCCAGTCGCCACTAATCATTTGCCAATCTGGTACTACAATTTGTCTGACTACTTTTTCTACCTCTTCTCAATTTAAATTATAACTTAGCTTCATTCCTTGCAAATCTTCTAAGATCTTTCTAAAATTAACTTTTGGATGGGGAATTCCCTCAGTGGCTTTCCGGATGTCTTCCGGAGTCCAGGGTCTATACACTAGAATAGTCGGGTTCTGACCTTCTTGCCCTGCCTGAGGATTAGGCACTTCTATAAGTGGGCATATTTCTTCTTCACTCATAGATCGTGAATTTCTACCCATTTGATATAACTCAATGTCCCCTTTTGAGTTTCCTGCCCGTGTTCGAGACCTGTTCTCGACGGGATCTCTAATAAACGGTTTTGCTTTTGTAGTGTCTCTACTTACAGTGACAGCAGGATATCGCGGGGGTGGACTAACTTGTTCACTTGCCTCATATTCTGGTAAGGGAGGCAGAGGGGCTGATGCTATTACTAAGTTATTGTCCTCCTTATCTAAAAACATTGCTTCTGAATTATTCTTTTGTTCCCTTCGGTTCACTTCCTCAATCCACCTGTGTGCCTGAGAAATTCCTAATTGACGTTGCTTTTTTACCCGACCTTTAGAATCGGTTTTAAGCTGTTTGACAAGTTTGACAAGCAAGGGTTTTTCTAGTTTACCATCAAATTCATACTTATTAACCCATTTTGAGTAGTATTTAATATTATCAGCACGCTGTGACTGCATGTATTTCGCGTCTTCAGTTAACGGTGGACTTTGAGATCTTTTTGTGCAATTATTACCCATTTTGTTCTATCCTTCTAATCGTTACATAACTCCTTATTTTTTAACGTGGTACCACGGATTTTGTTATAGTCTCTTCAGAATGACTGCCTACCTGCTCTGTTTCCCTCATCTATGACAAGACAGCAATCTTTTTTGTCCCTGACTTATAATAATAATAGTCCTGATAAAAACAATGCAAATCTAGTCCTTGATCTAAAACAGAAAAAGAAGGTAGATTCACCTTACCTGAGCCTTCGTGATTGATCACCTGGTTCAAGTAAACCCGTCCTTCAGTCGCAGATGAGAAAGTGGCTGGCCTCTTTTGTACGACAATTCAGTTGGAGGGCTTTTCCTCTAAGAAGAACCGATGTGGTTTCTTCCCCATACGGTTTCAAGCCACCTGGCCTGTCTGATCCAAGGCGAAGTGAGGATTTCTGGTCCGAAGGACCAATCTGTCAAAGGAAAAAACTTCAAAGACCAATACACGTAAGGTTCAGTTAAGGCACTTTTAATTACTTGCTGCAAGGAGACAAAAACATGCAAATACAAGGATTTGTCTAACTACTAACAGGAAGTATTCTTATTCTTATACTGTTTTACAAGACATGGCCTTCTATGGCTGACGTAATCAAACACAACTTTCAGTATTGTTCTACAGCAGCTGTTACTCAGATTTTCTGCTGACATGACTAGATTTGTGAGAAACTTTTGAGAAAAACAACCTGGCCTTGGTAGGCACTAATTCGTTTACAGGCTTCTATTGTACAGTGTTACATTTCAATGTACTCTTCTAACTCAGATACAAGCAAATGCTGATTGCAGTTCATATTTTCAAACAGGCTTTGTCCTAATTATCTATAGCTTCTACAGCTGTGTATTTTCTCACAGCACAAACAGAACTTATTGTCTAAGTTTCATACAAGTAGTATTGTTCTATTCATTATTTTCCCAACGCAAGCAGAAATCATCTGCTTCTCAGTAAATTTCCAAGGCACAAGCAAAGATTTCAGCTAACAATACAAGGTCAGAAAGCATCTGCAGTTTGTACAGATTTATGCAGTATGAAATAGAATAAATGTGTTAACCCTTTTCAAGCTCTAAATGCACTAAGCATGTTACTAATACACACATTAATACATATTTTTCTGACACCCTTTTATCATGATTTTTTTTATTTGTTTGTTTCCTTTGTCAGCCATGCTGCAGGGTTGGACTATACTTTTTTATTACGTACTGGTGCTAGGTTATTTAAGGTCTTTAAGAATATGTTATTAAAGTGTTCTACAGCAGTATTTAGCGGCACTGTTCTAAGCACATTCCAGTTACATTTTTTTAGTGTTTCATTAAAAATATTTTTGTTGAAATTGGATGTATTTTGTATTTGATTGTAGATAATATGTTTATCTAGAATATTGTGAGTCCTAATGGCATTTGTTGATATTTGGTCACTTATGCTATCTGAGAGGCAGCCTACTTTTGTCACTTTGTCTGGTTTGCTTGTAAGAATCCAGTCTAATGTTGAGTGCCTCCCTGAAGTGTTATTGATTCTAGTAGGTGTGGTTATTAATTGTCTGAAGTTGTACACGTTTATGGATTCAGTGGGGGTAGTGGAATTCATGAGTTGTCAGTCTATATTTAAGTCACTAACTATTATAGTTTCATGGTTAATTTGTTGGGATATCTAATACAGGATGCTTTCAGCAGTATCAGTGTTATTCCCTGGTGGTATATAAATCATTGTTAAACATATAGGTTACAGGAATATAAACTCCTGTGCTGTACCAAAAAGCAAAAGCCATGCTATTTGGTATGGCACAAAGAACAACTAAAGTACCTACAAACTGGACTATTGTCCTGAAAAACAAATGATCAGATGAAGCTACCTGATAGTGCAAATACATAAAATATGGTTTGACCAAAGCCTAAACTACCAATACCTCACCCCAGTAATGAAACCCAATGTACATAAACTAATTTTCTGGTCAAAACAGTTCTTCCACTTCCTTTTTCCTGAAGGGAGATCTGTCAAACCCAAAGATGCCCTTCTCCTTCAATTAGAATACAGACTGCACTGAAAAAGAATCTTGGCACACTACAAATCATTGCAAACATTTACAAATGTATAGCACTTCCCCCAAAGATAATGTCACTTGTCTGTCCTAGCTAAGGCTAAGTGACTACTTCTCAAAGATCTACACTGCTGTTGGCATTCCAGCAAAGAAACCTAGACATCTTCCCCAACATTGTAAGCAGACCATCTGAATCATGTAATCCTTACCACCTTTTGCTCAAAAACCTTCAAATTTCCCTCAAAGAAGCTGTAGCCCACAGAACAGTCTTTCTCTATACTTGCACTTCAGGTCTGATGATCTTTACCTTCTCTGTTAAATTTCATACCCCACCTCCCCAAAATTGTGGTCCTTCCTTAAAAATAAATAAATAAATAAATAAAATAAAGACATTCAGTGCCACTGCTTCTCTACCTGAAGGGGTAAAATAACTCCTATACTTGCCTCTCAAGCAACCCCATTCCCCAGAATTTTACACTGTAGACTTAAAGAGTAAATACATATGCTGCAACTTCCTATACCCCTTAATTTCCATTGTTATCTACCCTTCTATACCCCCAATAGTTTTCATTCCAGACCCTTTTTTGACACTCCTTGCATTATTCTTTCTCTCTTTTTTCCATCTTCTTCTTCTTCATTCACTTTTCCACTGACCCCAGTGTGACCTTCTCTCTTGAAACTTAACTTCTTCTACTACTACTGTAGATATTTTGTAAATATGAACTGTGCATGTAACAGTATCTAAAATATGTTACAAACTCATGTATTCAATCACTGTATGAATTTCCTTTTTCAGAATAAACTGTTTGCTTGCAAGTTCTATATCTCTAGGCTGAACCAGAGTCTCCATCTCATTTAAAAGATACAATAAATAAGCAAATAAATGAATAAATCCCTTCACCACAGGCTCTCAGCTTACTTTTATGAGGTCAGCTGCTTCTTCCATGTCTTGGTCAAGAGTGGCCACTAACTACTTTCCTCAATCTTTCTACCCCTTTTTGTCCTAATGTCTTTAGTAATGTATCAGTATATCAATATATTTGTCCATTTACCTAACAGTGCATCCCAAATGGTCACCATGACCTGAGTTTTGGTAGTTCTCTAACTCTTTTCCCTTGGCCTGCTGAATTGTGTGTCATGGTTCTTTGGGCACATTTCCCACCCTTTCTTTCTGCTCTTGGACCTCTGCTGCTGTATTCAAAGAATGGGCACATTATCTTGCCCCTGATGTTATTCTTGTCTTCCTCCCCTGTCTGTACAGTTTAGACCAAAGATCCATGGCTTGATTAAAGAATGTTCAAGTCAGCTGAGCTGACCTCTGGTGTCCTCAATGTTTAATGGAGTGAATAACAATAAATACTGAGAAATGGATTCTCTTCCCTTGTGTGTAATTATCATATTATAGTAATATCATGTTTGTGGGGCAGGAGAGAGGAAGGACTAAAGAGAGAGGATGAGTAGAAAACAAAGGGCAGAGGTTGATGGTGACCTGCCCCCCATCCTCCCACCCTAACAGCCTGATGTCTACCTGTAGTTCTTGACTCAGCCTTACTATTTTTATAATTAAACAACACCCATAGTTGTCTAAATCCCATACTTTGCATCTTACTGTTTCCCCCCTCCTCTCCCTCTCTCTGTATATATATATATATATATATATATATATATATATATATATATATATAGTCTAGTGAAAGCACATTTCACTGAAACACATTTGACTGAAAGTTATATATGGCCTTTTCCCCACTGTAGTGTGACCCTGCAGTTAGAATATATAGTAAGAGGGTGTGGGGGGGCGTTGGCCCCCACCTATTTAAAATATTTTGAACTATACACATGGATACTTGCAATTTCAATAAATTACTCTTTTCTAAACATAATATATATCCAAACTATGTGGGGGCATATATACATACACACACACATACAGACACACACACACACACACACACACACACACACACATACACTCACACACACATATATATATATATATATATATATATATATATATATATATATATATATATATATATATATATATATATATATATATATATATATATATTTATTTATTTATTTATATATATATATATATATATATATATATATATATATATATATATACATATATGGGTTCCCTATGGCACAGATGATCGACATGCAAAACATTGACGCCAGAAGAACAACGAAGCAGATGACCGACAAGTCGGAATCCCAACAGTGAAAACACCAACAGGGATAACTTGTGAGCACGACCAGGTAAGTGTGTGATAGTGGGGGACTTAGGGTTAGGGTGTGGGTAAGGTTAGTGTGCGATAGTGGGGGACTTAGGGTTAGGGTGCGGGTAAGGTTAGTGTGCGATAGTGAGGGACTTAGGGTTAGGGTGCAGGTAAGGTGAGTGTGCGATAGTTAGGGACCTCAGGGTTAGGGAGCGGGTAAGGTGAGTGTGCGATAGTTACGGACCTTAGGGTTAGGGAGTGGATAAGGTGAGTGTGTGATAGTTACGGACCTTAGGGTTAGGGTTGTGGTTAAGGTTAGTGCATAGATAGTTTTGTGTAAGGTGTAGTGTAGGTTTTTAGGTTGCTGGTGTGCTTGTGTTGTGTGTGTGTGTTGTGTGTAACAGTGAACTTTTTGTTTTGTTAAGTGTCGGGATTGTGGTGTGTCAGGCATGTGAACTTTCATGTTTTTGAGGTTTTGTTCTTCTGGCGTCGGTGTTTTGAGTGTCGATCTTCCGAGCTGTTGGTCTAACATAGGGAATCCACATATATATATATCTATATATACACATATATGTGTGTGTGTGTGTGTGTGTGTGTGTGTGTGTGTGTGTGTGTGTGTGTGTGTGTGTGTGTGTGTGTGTATGTGTGGGTATGTGTGTGTTTCGGTGTTATGCTGCTATGCATGCATTTTCTTTCTTTTATTTTTCTATAGTTATTTATTTTTATTATGAAATACTTGTTGTAAGCAAGATAGTAGCCTGCTCTTTGACAGCCCACACTGTGGCTGACCAAAATGGCTACTATTCTGGAATATCTACTCCATATGCACACATTGCCTATTCAGCAGCTTGTTTAATCTGTTCTCTTAGAACCATAGCTAGGGGATCTGATGCCTTGTACAGTTCCCCATACTGACATCTCCCCATAAAACTCATCTGCACTCCTGTAACTATAGCAAGCTGTTTGTTGCACATGTAACAAGCTGCTGTCACAGACATTGCACACTGAACACTTTGGCACTTTAGCCTTGACCACAAATGCAGTATTGGCATTGATTTATGAAGTTGCAATATCCTTGTGAATTCATTAATGAGTGTCAGTACTGTACAATCACACTATAATCACTTGCTGATTTTGCCCCCTAAGAGTTACCCCCAGGGCAGTCACCCCTTTGCCCTGCCCTAGCTATGGCTCTGTTTTGTCTCCCCACACTCAAGATGCAGCACACCCATTGGTACCTTGTGATGTTCACACATTACCATGATGACTATTGTATCAGTATGTAGGCCAACAGACAAAGAGTGTGTAATGAATGGTCATGGCTGCTAACAGTCATAAACAACCATCTACTATATTCTGTTACTTCAAGTTGTGCAACCATGCAATTTAGCTAGCTGCTTTCTTATCCAGGGTGTAAAACTATTACGGAACATTTTTTTCAAAATTGGCTATGAACACGTTACATTCCCTCTCATACGTAAAAGAAACAAAACCACAAAATGAAGGCAGATGTACTAGCAGGGGAAAAAACAGAGCATGCATATTTTTTTCACTTTTTTAATATTTGTAGTAGACCACAGAACTTTGTATGATCAGAATAATCTTTGCTAAAATTGAACTGCCTAAGGCAATTAACCCACACAGTTTTTATATAAGGCAACCAAGTTAAGAGGCTTGCAGGTACCACTACACGTTCCATCCAAAGTAACTCAGAATAATCACTTTTGCTCTGTAATTGTAATCTTGCTGTTATTATAATACAATCACCAAATCCATACACACACACATATATGTATATGATTCCCCTTTATAATCTCAAAATACTGAAATCTTGAATTTCAGTATCCCGGGACCATAAAGGCGAAACTTTGAAATAGCGAAAGTGCATAATCACAAATACAAATATCTTGAATTTGCAGTTATGGATTTACGCTACATTGGCTTGGATGGTGTCTGGAGTACTGTGTGAATCTGCATAGAATTTAAGGCAAGTGAGTGTATGCGAGTGTGTTTGTAAGTTGTACGTGTGGGTTAGGGTAGGCAGGTGAAAGTATGAGTTGAATGTGTTGGTGTTTGTATGTGTGTGTGTGTGTGTGTGTGTGTGTGTGTGTGTGTGTGTGTGTGTGTGTGTGTGTGTGTGTGTGTGTGTGTGCACGTGTGATGGACTGTAGAATGTCTCGGTGTGAGTTTGCTTTTTTTATCTGTTTGTGCAATCTCAGAGTTAGTATATATAAGTAGGGAGTATAGGGGGCTTGCCCTCCTGCTTATATGTAGTGTAGGGTTGTTTAGTTTTTGTAGTGTGGGTAAAATGGTTTCATCCGTGGTGGTGCAGTGGTAGCGTTGCTGCCTCACAGCAAGAGGTTCTCCCATTGGATTCTCGGCTGGAGTGCGGGGAGTTCCTTCCGTGTGGAGTCTGCATGTCCTCCCCACAGTTGGGTGGGTGTTCGAAAGACATGTGTAAATGGGCGTGCCTTTGTTGTGAACGTCAAGCTGGCACGTTGACATTCGTGAAAATCTACTGCCAATCATTATCAGACCAGAGTTTCACTGTGGCAACCCCTAACTGGGAAGAGCCGAAAGACAACAACAACAGTGTGGGTAAAATGGTGTGTGTGTTGTGTGGTGATAGTATGTTTATGTTTTTGATTTTGTGCTTTGTGGTTTTGGGTTTCGGGTTTGTGAGTTGTTTGCCTTTATGGTCTAGGGATACTGAAATTCGAGATTTCAGTATTTCAAAATTATAAAGGGGAAATATATATATGTATATATATATATATATATATATATATATATATATATATATATATATATATGGATATAGAGAGACCGATAGATATAGACAGATATAGATATAGATCTATATAAAACACTATTGCCCCCTTATCTAGTTTTAACCTTAGCAATACTTAGTATAATAAATACCATCTCTTTGCAACACCAACACTGTTTCCACACAACTTAACTCATGCATTTCTCCTTTTAAGTATATACATCACCAATCATCACTCTAGTTATAGGCAAAAAGATTCAGTCTGATGTAGTGTAACATTCACTTTAATTGGTCTGCTGGGAAAGAAATCTGTGTGTGTTGTGCTAGGGGTCCTATTCTTTTATGCTCTGATATCTTTTTCTGACTAGCTGTGGCTGCTATATTTTAAGGACCCCCGTCCCTTACCTATATCTCTGTCCCCTTTCCTGGGCATTAACCTTCCAATCACCTGGCTGATGTGGAAGCAATGCAGTCAGTTACTGAATTCCCTTATTTATCCATTCTACTTCATGAAATAGATGCCGCATATGCTGCATGACAGTATGATGATCAGGCAGTCCTAGGTCATTTAATGTATTCCTTATCTTGGTGCAGAAACATGAGGGATACTTTTACAGATATTGAGTGTATCTGTACGTAAACAAGTTAAGCATTTCGACTGGTATTCAGTGTCATTGTTTAGAAACACATGGGATATTTTTAAATATATTTCATCACACTGTGCAGAACCAATTATTCTGTGTCAGTGTAGAAATATATGGGTATGTCAAGGAAGGATTATGATACACACACACACACACACACACACACACACACACACACATATATATATATATATATATATATATATATATATATATATATATATATATATATACACACTTTGGCAAGAGTAGCAGCTGTGATATTTCCTCTAAATGATAAATGAACAGAGTAGAAGCTTTCCAAAGGAACCCATACCTTGCTATGGTTTGCTTCACCATATTGTAATTTAACTTTCTAGTCTACCAGATAATCTATAAGGCATTATTTAATGACTTCATTAAACTGAAAGGGAAAATGTCTGAATGTAGTATGTTATCAATAAGAAATAAGGTGTTAATTCTGCTATGGGAAACAGCTGACATACCTACAGAAAAAATATATACTTCACAAGAAGCAAAGACATATATCTAGTGACTATATAGATAATATAACTGCATATATGATTACTTTGGCCACAGATGAAATCAAACCTCATGTCTCATGGCAGCAGACAACACTCTTCCTGGGTTGCTATACAGAACAAAGGAAAATTAACCAAACTGATTCATTTTAAATAAAATGTTAGCATGAAAACACAGACCTAATACGTGGCCCCAGGCCATAGTGATATAAATTTGGAAAGATGGAGGTCACATCAGACTGAAGCAATTTTAGGTTCATTAACCTAAACAGTAATTTATACAATCATACAGACATCCATAAGGAAACTTATCAGACTACGCAGGGGAACTACATAATTTATAAGTGGAATAGTTTAGGACCGTTAAAGGAAGATCTTACCTTTTGAATCTCATAGGATTCTTTAAATAGGGAACATTGGCACATGATGAAGGGCCAGTGGTTCATGCTGTTTGTTATTATTCTTCTAAGGCATTCAACAAAATTTGGCATAAAGGGAATAAACATTAATTGCACCAGATTTTGGTATATGCATATTTCAATAATTAAAAATATGTGTTAAGTCATCACTAGTGTTCCACAGGTTTCTGCGGTACGAACTATCCTTCTCAGATATAAAAGTGGGAAAAGAGCTTTGAATATTAAGATGTGCTGGTTATTTCAAAGTAAGTAACTTAACTACTTAAATAAAACATGTTGGCAGTTTCCAAGATAGACTGCAATTGCAATAGTAATAATCTTACCATTATTCATTGTCAACAAGTACAGCATCACATGAAAAGGTAAAAATAATGTAAATTATGATTACAAAATAAATTGTTGAATTATAAAAGATGCAACCTTATCTGGGGATATTTGTAGACATTAATTTAAACTTTGATGGCAGTATATCTACCATGGTCAAGAAATCATATGCTGTAACCCATCTAATTCTAAAGGGTAACTGTAATCACTCTGGGGATCTTGCATTATTGCTTTATGTCTTTTGAGATGATCATAACCAAATTAAACTAAACTCTACAGCATTTCACAAGCCAGTGAAACAGTTAGAAAAATGACAATGATTCCTGAGTATAAAGATCATAAGGCTAAAATACCTGACCTACTGAAAAACACTTCCGAAATTGATATTATATTTTATTTTGTTTCATTCACATTAATTAGAGGTGAACTCTGCCTGGCCTTTAGGACAATATCTGATCCAGCTCTAGTGAGTTTCATAGGTTCATGCATTCGTAGGTAGATACCAGACAATCAGCCACTGAGGTCCTTAAGAGCTCAGTTAAATGAGGACTTTCCCAACAGAATTTAACAATGCTATCCTTTTTTGTCCCATAGGGTCTCACAGGACAACATTCGGTTATAAATATATCCCATCACTTGGCCTTATTTATTTGATTTTTTAAACATATTCATTAAACAACATTTTGAAAAAAGTCATTGAACATTTTATATATATATATATATATATTTATATATATATATATATATATATATATATATATATATATATATATAGCAATAGAAAACAAAACAAAACATAGTAACATTTTCTCTGTTATTTGCATGCAGTATAAATTTTAACAATTTTATTCACTCCAACATTTCATAAATTGCTCAATTCCTGCCTTCCCTTAACTTTCACTTCTCCTCCAGAACATTATTAATACGCATGTATTGTTCCTACAAATTTAATTTCTTTCTTTTTAATTTTCTCATTCCCCTTTCTAAAGATCCCATTACAGTTCTTTTATCTGCTTTACAGTATTCATTACTTCAGGTTTAGGTGGTTTAGATTACCTCTCTGTTTTTCCTGTCACACCTCCAGCATTTGCTGTCTAACTGAGGAAAATGTCGCTGATGCCTACTTGGGGTAGACAATACCTGTCTTTAAATAAGGTTACTACCTGTCCGTCTTTACATAAGACATTCCTTATCTGGGGAATTGCCCCCTTTGAAAAATATGAAAAATTGCAAATGCCTGAAGTTTTAGAACAAAAAATCTTTTGTAAGTTTACTCAAATAGTTGTACAGCACAATCATTCTGTATCTGAAACACATTAGTATTATAGTAAACAACAGAAAAAAAATCAAGGTCTACAAGACCAAGTTTTTATTTTCTCCAGAATGTAACCTCCAGTCCTTTGCACTGGTTGTTGGTATGGTTTGTCTTTCAAAATCTCACATTTCATCAAAAATGTCATACCATCTGATATCTGATATTGTGCAATATTTATGCAAAGGAGAAAATCAAACTAATCAGTACAAAAAAGCAGCTCCAAAGAAATTTGAAGAGAAACACAGGCAAAAGCACCTAGATATAGAACACAATACCAAAAATAAGATCACAAAGGGGGGATGCAGAACAGAAGATTAGTAAAGTAGAAGTTAAACAAATAGAAGCTGAAGTTATGGCATACCTGTGAAGTGAAAGATTTAATGTAGAAAGTCTAACGCAGATTATGTTACAGCTTGATGGAACAACAAGTCCCCAAAGTAAGGAGAAACAGGTGAAGTGGAAGACATTTGACAATATGCCACACTTACATACTGATGATGTTCAATGTCATGAAGCCATGCTAGGCAATAAGGAAGATTTACTATTGAGAGGTTACAATGAACAGTCACTCTAGAATAGTCTGAATATGGTTAGAGCAATGCGTTCACATAGAGGTCAACCATTTTTTCATTGAACTTACACTCCATATAAAAGAAATATTCATGCTAATACCAATACTAATGTGAGATTGCCCCTTACTTATGGTAATAATATTCAACAAGTAATGTTGTTAGTACGTTTTGGCCCATTTTGCTTTCTGATGAGAAAGTTAAAGATATTGTGGGTGTAAAACCCCAATATGTCTTTAGGAATAATTTTTTTGAATTAACAACTTTGTTATAAATCATCTCATGCTTCTTTGCCTGCCTCTAATCGTCTTGGCTCTTACATGTGTAGAAAATGTAAAGCCTGTAGCTCTATTTCTGTGCTACAAGAATTTCAGCATCCTAATATTGATTATTTTTTAAACCATGTTTTTATGCAGATTGTAGGTCTAAAGGCTTGATCTATTTGGCTAGGTGTAGGTCGTGTACATGCTTCTATGTGGGCAAGACAGTTAGAATGCTGACGGAATGCATTTTGCAGCATATGGGGGATATTAAAAGTTTGAACATATTAAATGCATGAGCCAAACATGTTTCTTTGGCACCAGGCATTCCTTTGTATTCAGTGTCTTGCAGCTTGTACATGATAGCAATAGAAGGGGTGCCTTTAATAATAGACTAGAGAATATTGAAGCTAAGTGGATTGTGAGGCTGCAGGCAGATAAGCTGCCTGGGCTTAATTCATCTGTACCTTTAAAACCTACAATAAAAAAGTGAAGCATACATCAGTAATTGCTGCTTATATTTCATTGTTTAATTGATTGCCTTTGTATTATATAAGATGATGTGTTCTGTGATGTTTTTATGGATCTGATGAAGCATTAAGTGTGAAAGTGCTTATCCTCTGGAATAAAGTCTTATTTGTTTTTATCAGTATTGATGGCAGTTTGGTTTTTATGGAACATTTACTTGATTTTTGTACTAAGCTGCTTTTAGCTGTTGGTTATATTTTTTATTCTACATTTTAACTTTGTATGTAACCAGCAGCACATGGCTGAGCAAGTGGATATTGAACTCGGTTATCGTCCAGGCAATGGTATGTCTCAACAGCATAGTTTTAAGCAGCTGTACAGCATTGATAGTAATCCTTTTCTGGGCTGTGCTTTTTCTGAAGAGGCACCAACAGCTGAACCTAATGAATGAAGTATGCTTAAAGATTTACTTAAAAACTTTGAGAATGATTTGTACAAACTAAGCGTATGCAATGGCAGCTCCTCCATATGGAGGCATGTTTTCATCATAAGGTTATACCTAGGGGCCTGCAGGTTCTCCACATGCCCACTTATGGCAATACATACCCCATTCTTCTTAAAAGATGGCAGCTGCTTAATGTTGTATTAAGTTTTAATTATATGTGGCTCTTAAATGAGTTTTTTGCACCATATGAGAGAGAATTAACCTTAAAGCATGAGAGCATGCAGAATGAACTGTTTACTAAGTTTTCTGATCCGCTTTTTATGGCTAAAATTGACACTGCATTGATGAATGTACTAGCGTTTGATGATAGACAGCAAATCATCAAAAAATGTAAATTGGCCAGAGATATGGCTAATTTTAAGAAGGGTAATATTTTTGTATGGCCTTGTGTGTCTGAATGGACTTATGCTGCAGCCAGTAATCAGTCATCACAACTGGAGGCTGAACAGCCAATACGTTTAGCTACTTTTACCCTACAGCCACAAGTAAATCAAGTTTCAGAAGTTTTGAATTCTGTGGAGAATCCTACTGTGAACCATGATGTTTCCATTTCTATTGCTAGCTCTGCTAGTACATCAGGGGTCATTTTGGGTGCAAGACCTAAAGACAGCAGTGCATCTTCTCTTGAGAATATTATTTAAAATTTTCCAGCGGGTCTATATTAGATAACCGAATGCTTAAAAAAGTGAACGGTGATTGAGTGAACTTATGTAAGCAAAAGCTTACAATCTTGAACTGTCAGAACAGCGATTTTTTTCCTAGGGAAAAAAAAATCACTGTTCCAAAACACATATACACAACACAAGCACACCAAACAGCAATCCACACATATACACCTAAAATCTGACACCTAACCCTACACTAAACTATACACACACCACTAACTATCCACTTACCTTAACCCAAACCCTAACCCTAAGGTCCGTCACTATCGCATACTCACCTCAGCCACCCCCTAACCCTAACTCACCTAACCTGCCCTAACACTCACATCCACACAATCGCACACTTACCTGAACCCAACCCGTAACTTTCCGCCACAGCACTGAAAATACTGAAGCAACAGAAATGGACAACCGAATTCTTTCCCTAGGAAAAAATTTGGGTTTCTGTTGCTTCGATATTTTAAGCTTTTGCTTACATAAGTTCGATCAATCACCGTTCGCTTTTTTAAGCATTCAGTGATCTAACATAGACCCTTTCCAGCTCCCTTCAAACAGCTGCAAACCTTCAGCAGGGGGCAGAGAGCCAGTACAGGATGAAAGAATCAGAAACCATCCATGGAGAATGATTCTGTGATGGAGGAGAGCAGTCGGAAAAAAGCTCTTCATTGATTTTTAATTTATCATCCATTCCCTTGTCTACTGAACAAGTAAGTGTATTGAATACAGGGCTCAGCTTTGTGCCTTCTCAACCTGTATGTATTGAGGATGTATTGCTTGATATGAAACTTTTTACATGGAATGTAGCTCTTAAGCTACTTTATGGTGATAATACTAATTCTATGGATGCGACTAATGCTTTGCAGCTTAAACGTACAAGTACTTTTGTTCCACAGCTGCCACCTGTACTCGAGACTTTCTCTAGAACTGTAGAAAAGGAGTTGCTATGTACTGATGTAAAAAAGAATAACTTTTATAATTTAACTAGTGCTGAGTTTAAGGCATTGAATGAGCTATGGACTGATGATTATCCCACTATATGTCCAGCCGACAAGGGGGGTTCAATTGTGGTCCTAGATAGTAAAAAGTATGATTTTTTTATGACAACTTTGCTTAGTGATGTTTCTACATATGAATGTTTGACTGAGAATCAATTAACGTGTATTATTGCTAATGTACATAATTGTCTTTATGACTTGTTGATGGAGCAAGCAATTGATAGGGCATTTTATGATTTTATGTTAGTGACTGAACCCTTAATTCCAGTTATACATGGTTTACCAAAAGTTCATAAGACCCTTATTGACCCTCCCCTGCGACCGATAGTCTTGGGCAGAGGTTGGGCTACTGAATTTATCTAAATTTTCTTGGAGGGGCAACTTAAGTAGCCACTTGAGAAAGCGGTGTCTGTTTTAAGGGACACTGAGCATTTCTTGAGTAGTTTGGGTGAGTATGCTAAAGGCTGTGGTGTATTTGATGAGAATGTCGTCTTGGTTAGTATGGACATCCAAACTCTCTTTACAATTATTCCACATGATTTGGGGATAGCATCACTTAAAAGTTTTTTTAATGGAGAATGCTGGCTACCCATTGGATTTCCTAGACTGTTTAGGAGCATTAATGGAGGTAGTGCTTTGTAACTATGTGTTTTTATTTGGTGATTTAGTTTATAGACAGAAGGTTGGAGTAGCCATGGGGACTCCGTGTGCTAACAGTTACGCCAACCTAGTGTTGGCAGACTGGGAGAGCATGGTAGTCCTCTGTGATCATGAGTTTACCTCCACCCTTCTGTACTATAAACGTTTTGTGGACGATATTTTTATTTTCCGGCATGGTTCAGTTCCAGACCTAATGAGGTTTGAACAATATCTTGAATCCACCAGCAGCTGTTTTAAATTTGTTGTGTCACTCACATATGACAATTGAGTTTCTGGATACTAGGATCACATTGAATAATGGCATTTTGTCCAGTTATCTTTATAGGAAGGAATGTAGAAAGAATGCACTTTTACACTTTAATAGTATGCATCCCAAACATATTTTTAAGAATATTGCTACAGGACAATATTTGCATATGTCACGCTTACATACTGATGATGTTCAATGTCATGAAGCCATGCTAGGCAATAAGGAAGATTTACTATTGAGAGGTTACAATGAACAGTCACTCTAGAATAGTCTGAATATGGTTAGAGCAATGCGTTCACATAGAGGTCAACCATTTTTTAATTGAACTTACACTCCATATAAAAGAAATGCTCATGTTAATACCAATACTAATGTGAGATTGCCCCTTACTTATGGTAATAATATTCAACAAGTAATGTTGTTAGTAAATTTTGGCCCATTTTGCTTTCTGATGAGAAAGTTAAAGATATTGTGGGTGTAAAACCCCAATATGTCTTTAGGAATAATTTTTTTGAATTAACAACTTTGTTATAAATCATCTCATGCTTCTTTGCCTGCCTCTAATCGTCTTGGCTCTTACATGTGTAGAAATTGTAAAGCCTGTAGCTCTATTTCTGTGCTACAAGAATTTCAGCATCCTAATATTGATTATTTTTTAAACCATGTTTTTATGCAGATTGTAGGTCTAAAGGCTTGATCTATTTGGCTAGGTGTAGGTCGTGTACATGCTTCTATGTGGGCAAGACAGTTAGAATGCTGACGGAATGCATTTTGCAGCATATGGGGGATATTAAAAGTTTGAACATATTAAATGCATGAGCCAAACATGTTTCTTTGGCACCAGGCATTCCTTTGTATTCAGTGTCTTGCAACTTCTACATGTTAGCAAGACAAGGGGTGCCTTTTATAATAGACTAGAGAATATTGAAGCTAAGTGGATTGTGAGGCTGCAGGCAGGTAAGCTGCATTGACTTAATTCATCTGTGCCTTTAAAACCTACATTAAAAAAGCAAAGCATGCATCAGTAATTGCTGCTTATATTTGATTGGTTAATTGATTGCCTTTGTATTATATAAGGTGCTGTGTTTTTGTTATGTTTTTCTGGATCTGATGAAGCATTAAGTGTGAAAGCACTTATCCTCTGGAATAAAGTCTTATTTGTTTTTATCAGTCTTGGTGGCAGCTTGTTTTTTGCGAAATATCATAGTTATGATAGTTATTAATATTCCAAGCTTGGAGCTTCACAATTAGACACCAGGCACCCTTTGGTCATCCTCCCCCTCAGCATCTATGTCACCACTTCTCTGGAACCCCATGATGATCTATCAGAATCACTGACAGTGAACAAGAACTCCCCCATCTCAGCCAGTAGTGGTTCAGTAGCAGGACCACCACCAGTAGCCCTCTGTTCCCTGTGCTGCAGCAGCAGCTCTGTTTTTGGGTTTAGTGATGATGTCACTGGCCCAGTGTCTGATGCCACAATAATTGTGGCCATGGCCATCCTCAGCATTGACATCATTGACTACCTTATACAGTCATGGAAGGACTTGTTAGCTTTGACTTTCTTTAATATCTGTGATCTGTGTTGATGGACGACTTGTACTATCACCTCATTTTCAGCATCTGAGAATGGAAGTTTACATGGGCCAGATTTCTTGTGAGCCATACCCCTCTATGTGATGAAAAATAAGACAAAAAACAAAAATATATTTGTCAGAAAATTAACCAAAGTGAATAACAGAATTAGAAATCTGAATGTATGCAGATATCATGAACATAAATTAAACCTATGGCTGTCTAGGTCTAGACACAGATAATTCATCCGAGGTGATCTCTGCCTAACATATAAAGCTATGTCAAACCCAGAGCTGTTGGACATGCTACACCTAAAGAAATCCCATTCCCTCCGAGCTACATGCTCTAGGGGCATAAACCTTGTCACCACAATAAACAGGACATGTTGGAGGGATATATTCTGGTCCCAGAGACTTCCCATACTCTGGAACAAGCTACCCATCTATGTCAAGCAAAGTTCCTCATTAGCACACTTAAAGAAAAATCTTGATAAGTGGATGGGAAATAGGAAATACACCCCGGGGATCACTTCTATGACTCTGATTGACAGGGGCACCAGAAAATAACTTTCTTGGGTGGCGTAAGCCAGGGAACGTTGTTGGCTAGGATTATGTAGGCCTTTGGGTCAATAGCCTAGTACCTACCTATGAACCTATGAACCTAAAAAATTATCTCAACCAACCAAAAAAAATTAAAAAGTAATGACAAAAAAAATATGTAAGGATAACAAGAATGTGTAAATCCATAAGACATACTACCATTAACAAAAACTATGAATTATATTATAGAAGGAAGTTTAACACATTTGTCATTTGGGATAACTGTCAGATGACATCAAGTATATATTACAGTCTTAACACATTTGTTGCATTACAATGTAACCTGCCTTTGCCAATAGTCAGTTAATTTTTTATAACATGTGCTCACATTCTCAGAAATGTTTCTGTAAAGCAGATAACATTACCTGAGTTGACTTTAAAAAATGCTGTACATGATGTAATGGACAAATTGCGCACAGTCCCAATGCTATTTAAAAACTAAGCCATCAGTAATGCTAAAAAAATAATTTTTAAATAAATATCATATACCTTTACAGAAATCTGAATGAAAGTGATGAATCAGTTGCAAATACAGCAGTTAAACAGCAATATCAAAGTCTCTGGATACAAATAGTTTACCCGATCTGTGGCGCAAGTGCCTTACCAACACAATGAGCTTATATAGTGCAAATATACTCCTTTGAGCTCATTAATATTCATGACTCACACAAAGTGCTGGGCAGGTAAACATGAGGACCTATGTGATTCCATGCACACACCCTAGCAGTACGAGAATGAGCATTAAGAACTGTTGTTTGCTAAGGGCTTCCAAGTGTGAATAAATCATCTTACTGCAGCAATGATTAAAGTGTCTTATACTCCTGGCACTTTGATGGACACTTACTGAGGGTGTGTCAGGGATAATAGAGTTACCAAAAGGTCAGGGATTATATTAACTGACTTAGGAGGTAGTTTTATTAACTAAATGGTTATGATCCACATGTGGCTCTGAGTAAACAGTTGTCTGTAATTCATATGCAGTAAATACCAGTTAAATATACATACACATATGAACATAAAGCCAAATATTGCATTCATATTAGAAAAACATAAAAGACAGCATGATTCTCCAAAAAGAAAAAAGAAGATGACTTTATTATTGAAAACATTTGTTACTATTATAACAGGAGTTATTAGCTTAATGGTTGCAAATATCTCATTCATCTGCACATGTACTGGGAAATTACAAAGGACAACTGTGAGAAAATCTTTATGTTGGACCTTTACAATTAAGTAATACAATGCCATATTTTGAGTATATGTAATCTACTTTCTCTTGTTCATAACAAGTCTGTGTCCATGGCAAATATTAAAAATAATCTTAAATGTGTCATGTTAATGTCATGTTTCAAGGTTCAAGTCCAGATAGGATTCTGTTTATGTGAACGTAATGTTTAATGTGTATGTTTTCATGCCACAAAACAACAAAATCGAGAAAACATCTCAAAGAGACAGGTAAAGTAATCTTTGCCTTTTTGGCTTCATCCCTTTTAAGGCTTCTCATCATTTCTCTTGGTAAAAACTCCTACTTTAATTTGGAATGCCATCAGTAGTGCAAATGAGTCTGGCACAGCTGCATTGCTGTCAGCAATCTGAACAGTACTGAGTGAAAGAAATTAACCTGTCAAGTAACTATCTTAATGGCAAAAGCTGTAAGTACATTGAGCTGGCAGTCTAGACTACTAATACATTTACAAATGATGTAAAACTAAGTTTTAACACGCAGTTTTCTATATGAATTCAGCAGTCTACGTCTGTGTGATACATGCTAAATATGTTACCTATAGTCCTTGTTAATTGCTGTTACCAATGTTTTGTTGTAGGAAACTCAGCTATTCATATTATTAATAACACCATTTTGTATGCCTGATGTATATTGCTACAGTTTGCAGATCCAACATAACTTATCTTCCTGTCCTCCACAATTTTCTGCACATTTCCTGTATATCAATACAGTTTACTAATCATGGTGATGGCGTCTCAACTTCCTTTTTACGGTATTGTTACATTAATTTTTTCCCTATTTTCTCACCTACCTACTACCCAGGGTATTTCTTTTTTTCACTCTACACTTGTCCTCTCCCTACAACTATCTTTCCATCCTGCCTCATAATTGTCTGTATTCTAATACTGTCTTTTTTCTATAACTTATTATTGACATATTTGTTCTATGTACATTTTGTTTTCTCTCTCCAGTTAGATTGGAATCACCTGTAAAAAGAAATTGACCTTATTCTATATAATCTATCTCATGTTAGATGTTCTTATCTTATTTAATCCTGTAATTATTGTCAATGTTATCTACTGTAAAGTTCTGTTGTAATATTTGGAGCATTTCTGCTGAAAAAGGGTCCCTGCCCAGTCGGACTAACCCGGTTAACAAATATCAAATAAATAAATAAATTAATAAATAAATAAATAAATAAATAAATAAAATAAGATTGTAAAGTGTGATGATGTGTAAGACAAATACAAGCTCTAATATGTCAAGCAGATATTGAAAGGAGGAATGTGCCAGACTAATGCCATAAATTCTGTTTGTTGCTACAAATACACTATAATAGTTTTATTTTTACTTATACTTTTTTACTTCTGTATTCATGGTCCTCTTGGCAGTGATCCCTCATGAATGAAGTCCAAAATTTAAATTGGGCAGACTTTTATTGCACAAATGAGCCTGGTGCTGTTGCACTGATATTAGACTGGACAGAACTGAGTAAAGAAAATGCCTATCTCTGTGGCACAGAGCACATTTTAGAGAAAGAGAACAGGTGACTCAAGGGGTCCAATTCAGCTTACAGATAATTTTACTGAGGGGGTTAGAATATGTATTGTCACTCAAATTTCTTTAACAATATAACATTAAATACAGATGACAATTACACACATGATTTGGCAACACAACTATCATTACTGATTCCTACATAACTCAAATATGTCCATTTAGAGTGCAAACATGGTATGAAGAGGAGTCCAGGATTTTTGTGGTATTTTTCATTAAGCACTACACTCACAGGCTTCTGCAGGGGGACTATGCTGGGTCTAAGCACAAGGCTGAGGCTTGGAATAGCTTGACCAAGGCTGTCTCCAGTGTAACTGGCATTCCATGCACTGGGGAACAATGTCATCATACCAGTGACAAGAAGGGGTGCAGGAGAAACCTCTTGAGCCAATGGCAGATGCATTTAAGACTGCAAACACCACTCAGTTATATAAGTATAGTGAACCTTCATCAGTCATTGATATAGCATGGATTTGCCCAGCCAACACATTTATTCATTGTGCTTCCATTTATTATCTTTTTATGTTCTCTACAGCTGCTGAGACTATTTTGCTGAACATGGAGGCACATCAGGACAGAATGGCTCATCTCAGAGGAGCAGGGGGTAAGTAGGCATCAGGTCTGAATGCAAGCAAGATCATAATTTTTAGGGCATCAGTCAATATCAGCTTGAGAAGGCATACATAACCTTCATATCAAGCATGTATGCCTGCTACAATAGCTCTTGATGATTGTCTTAGGCAATGAATCATCAGCTTAGCTGTATGGTGGTTCATTTCCTAGCAGCAGAAATTAGCTTTTGTTATAGCCTAGTATGTATTTACTGCAATATTAAATGACATTAACAATTCAGTTTTTTGTAACTGGATTTATTAACTGGGAAATGATATATCTGATATGCTGTAGTCAAATAACTGTTTCTATTTTATTTATAATAGCACTGACATTAATTTATTTAATGACATACATTAATGCCTCACTAATGACATTAATGTCTGGATGTGGCAAAGGTGAACATATTTATATGTGACATGGCATTGATCTTATTATCTCTGTTTTGTCTCTCCCAACCCTATCTTTTTTTAGCTACATTGTTGCTGCAACCCAAACGACCAACCCCACTTGAAGCTTAGCTGACCACTGGAGTTCAGCCTGCCATACCTCCATAGGTGGCTGTGGCAGTACTACCAAAGGCAACACAGACACACAGTATACCTGGATTGAAACCTGTCAGCATTGCTTCCATAACTGCTCCAACTGTGACAGGTAGCTCTGTCTCAGCACTAGTAAAGTGATACCCACCAGGGGTAGTACAGGAGGTGGCAACTTTGTCAACCATCAGAATCTTATAGTGCTGGTGGAGGACATCATGGAGAGAGGCCTCAGTGCCTGAAACAGCAGAGATGAAAATATCCTGTATCAGTTTACAAAATCAATGCCATGTTCAATACTAACCCAGGGAACTGAGATAGGTGACCATGCTGACAGTTGTGATGGTGAGGACTAGATTGTCACTGTGCTCAAACTGGAGGGAGCTGCACCTCCAATGCCCCTTCCTTTTCCCAGTCATGGTGTTCCCCAACCTTATGTGTCCATCACCAACACTTTATATCTTGTATGTCCTGTATATCCACACCTGCTACCTAACCTCCCCTACCTATGTGACCTATTTATCCCTACGCACATTCCCCAATAGTCCTCTCTCTACAAGAAAAAACAAAAAAATGGACACCTGTCCCACTAAAAAATTACTCCCTGTACATAGCACTCTGCTTTGCCCATGTATCTTCTTAACTCATTTCATTTGGTCCAATTGCCTGTATGACATTATTCTGTTGTCACCCATCCCTAATGTGGTGCTTCTCCAAATTCATCAAATTCTGTTTAGAAATTTACATTTGTCTTTTGAAGAAATTGCTGCTGTGCACTCCCACCATTGCCCTTAAAATTCCTTCATTCTTTCCCCTGTGCCATCACCTCTGCTTGCTCCTCATTGTCACCACTGACCTATCAACCCCTTTTTCACATGTTTAATCTGGTAAAAAAATAGACTCACACATGGTAAGAAATGGCCCGTACAAAACACCTTCACTTTTTTACTCAGTTTTTGCATGGAGCTTGGCATCGTGCAACAGTGTTGTGTGATGATGAATGTCATTTCACTTTCTATGGCAAAAACTGATGAGTTTTTGTCCTCTCACATACTACTCCAATTGTTTCCATGCAAATGTGCTTAAATGCTCTATGCTATAGGAATACAGAGTGAAGGCACTACTTTGAAACATTTATTCTAAGCTGCTGGATATATGGTGGCTTGTGATAATTCACATGTCTATAGACTGTTGTTTTTGCATAGTGTCAAGGGTTCAATTCTACAAGTATGCCAAAGTATTATTTAATGTTATTTTATACTACTATTATGTGTGTAAGTACAAACATCTTTATTTACCTCAAGCTGCAACATCATAAATCAAGCAAGAAAAAGAAAAAAATAACACATAGAACAGCATTTTAACAGTGGAACATTAAAACATTTGCAAACATGTTACATCCCCATAAGGGTGACTTATTAAACCAACACTACCCTGCTTATGTCTTAATCTTGTTTCTACTCTCCTACCCCTGCTGGCTCCCTATTGCAAATATTTAATTGGACAGAACATTACAGATTAATTATGAAGAAAACAGTACGACACCATAAAGGTGGTCAGATATGTCCTACAAGCAAAACTTTTTGTATGTCTCTCACTCCCTGTCTCTATTTATTTTTCTGCCCCCCCCCCCCCCGTCTCATCACTTTTTACTCTTGCATATTTATTAGCTGCTGAATGTAATGTTTACCTTAAGGGATTTTACAAGTATCATTACTGTGCTGAAGCCTAATGCTTGCATTATTCCTTGCTTCAGTCTGTTGTCATTGTCCCTTCAATCCTGTGATTTTAAGTTTGTAAAGTTGGGGTTCCTATGTGGTGTGCTTAGATCATGCTCATGTCTGTAGACTGCTTTTAGCAAAGTGTCAAGGGTTTTAGTGCAGCAATTTCCACTTTTCTAATATTTACATAGTTAAGCTGCCTCTTATTTTCATAATTTTAATTGCTAGAAATTTCAGGTAATACTACAGTATCTTTTTGAGTGTTATATCTCTCTTTGCTATATACAAGCCTGTATATATTTCAAATGAATGTTCATTACTCTGTATACCTATGCAAGCTATGTACATGCACTGTTTAAAAAATATTTATGTAAGCTATTGCATTTTTTCCCTTATGTATGTACACTTACCTAAATTTAATATTCCTTCTGATGTCATGAGACAGTATTGTATGTATATGTCAAATCTGGTATTAAATCTGAAGCTTTCCTGGTAAATGAAGATAACTAAACAAATAAATGTAAGTTTGTCATGGCCTTAGTGACTGTTTCTTATATGACTATTTCATGTATAACTGTTGGCTACATATTTATTTAACCCACTGTTATCCTACTTCTGTCTTAATCTGCTGCTCCCTATTGCGAACACTTTATTGTAGAGACAGAGAGATGATGATGATGATGACAAATCTAAGAGTAACAAACGAAGATGGTGAGAAATGTCCCAGAAGTAAAAATGTTTTCTGTCTATGTATCTCCGTCTCCCCCCCTTGCATTATCCGTCTGTGTCCTTGGCATTTTTGTGATGCTTGGCACAAGCCACAATAGTAAATGACAGTAGATGGAAGTTCATATTTTATGGCAAAAACTGATAAGTTTTTCCCTTAGACCACAGTACTGCAGTTAATTAAACGTGCTTAAACCTGCTGCACCATAGTAAAACAGGCTAAAAGTAATAAAGTGGGATACAGTTACTCTTATAGCTCTGTTAGACTGCTGGCTGTCCCATTCACCCTATGAGTTATTACAAGTGATGTAACTGTGATGAAGGCTGATGCCTACATTCTCCCTTTCCTCAACCAGCTGTCAGTATCCCTTAAAATACCAGATTTTAAGATGGTGAAGTAAGAGTTCGGCTGTCAGGGGTTCGAATCTAGATAAATGCTGTGCAATTATGTCATGTTTTTTTCATATTAATAGTATGTATGTATCTGTGTGCTGCCTATGTTATTAACCCAACTCTATCTGCCTTATGTTTTCATCATGTTTCCACTCTCCTAAGCCTTATTGATCCATATTGGAAACACTTTATTGTACTGAGAAATACCTCTAAACTGTTCAGATTTTCAAAGGATGTCCACATTTCTGCATCTTAATTTGTGGTGTGCTCATGATAATATCTGAAAACTTCTGGCAGATCACTGAGGACTGAAGTCATTAAGTAATGCCATGCATTCGATTTTCATGCTTTTTATAGGTCAAAAAATGCACTGTCCTATCAAATTATTAAGTTTATAAGGGTAGTATTTAAAAATTGTCCCTACGTTTTGGCTTTTGTCACCCATTATGTTTGTCTTTGTATATACAGAACCTGACAGAATAATCATGATGACAACTCTAAGAGTAACACACTACAAAGATGTGCAGAAATGTCCCATAAATGAATCTCTTTATATGTCTCTCTCCCTGTTCCCACCCCTTCCATCTCATTAGTCTTTCTCCTTAGCATTTGCATAATACCTGGTGATGAGTGGCATCTGTAACGTATGGGAAGTGTCAGGCCACAGCTTATGGCAACAGGCTACAGAACTGAATGTTCATCATATTGGATGTCACAATTGTAAGTAGTGATATGAAGCATGCTTCATACAAAGTTCCTTGCTTCGTAGTGCTTCCATAATCTGTGTTTCCACCAGTATTAACATGCCTGGATCTTCATGTATGCCATAATCATTCACAAAATGCTTACATCTTCCCAGAAATTAATGCAAGACATTAGATACAATCAAGTCTTTATGTGTTTACAAGCATAGTACAACTCACAATGGTTTAATATTGAAATTTCGACAACCTTCCCTCGAGTAATTACTTACTTGAAAAAAGTGTTGTAAAATGCAACAGAGAACATTCAAAATTACAAAACATGCAAAATGTCAACATTGCAAATTCTAAATTGTCAACATTTTTGCAACTTACCTTAGCATCCGATGACTTTCTACACATGTACTGCACAGGGTCAAGCCCCCCTGCACAGCCCACGCCCCTGATAATTATATATTACAAGTTCATGATTTTACTACAGTGAGGAAAAGGTAAATTTCCCGATCCTCACTATAGTGCGATCTCCAATCAGAATGTCGATCTCTCAACAGCGAATGCACAGTAGCATTCACTGCTGTGGGATTGACATTTTTTAAATCACCATTATGATAACTTAAAGCTGCCTTTCAGTAATCAGAGTTCACGTAACAACCTTTGGAATTTTTTTTTCAAAGCTTTATTTTACTTTTGTTTCATTATTTTGGTACAACATTTACAAAAAAACATTTTACTGAAACTGGTCAGCATTAAGAGACAAATAAGGCCAATAAACATTCACATAACCAACCAAAACATTTAAAGCTTACTTTCTTAATATGACAGGAGAGACTATACTATTAAAAGATACATGACATTCTTGACTCAAGTAATTCAAACTATCGTTACTGGCACAAAATTGAAAAATCAGTAGTTAATAAAGAAGATAATATGAAAACATCACATATACAACTATTTACATATAGTGCTATATTCTTAACACTATTATTATTACTATATTAAGACTTTGAAGTAACTATAAAGAAATTTAAAAAGGTAAATCCTTTGGAGGGAAGGACTAGCCATAGTACTAGTATAGGAGAGGAGATGTAAAGCCATTTTATTTTACTTCAGGATACAGTCTAAGACAACCTTTGAAATTTTGAATGTAGACCCTCACAACTCATGCTCAACCCAAAAAGAAAAAAAATAAACTACTACTTTTTCCCTCAAATCCCTCTCTCATGAAAAAACAAAATTTAAAGTCCTCTCTCTTGATAATGCAAGTATTGAAGTTACTTCTCCTAGCAAATTATTAGGAATGATAGTGGATGATAATCTTAAATTTGACTTGCATATACAAAATTACATGTGAAAAATCCATTAAAAACTAGGGATGCTTTACAGTGCCAAAAACATTCTCACCAAAACATCTAAAACTGCACTTGCTACTGCTTATCTCCTCCTCCCACTTCTTTATGGTGGTCCCACCCTTACTAACCTTCAGGCATCACAAAAATCAAAACCTGAACAATGCTATAACAAAGTTGCTGAATGTGCAGCAAATACCTCTTTCAGAACCCTCCACTGTATAGCACTAAAAGCCTGAATGGGTTAGAACTACCCCATCGAATAACATATGCACATCTTCTTTCCACCTGTAAAACTAGCATCCATTTTCTTGTCTAGTACTAAATAACCTTCTATACAACTATGTTCACAATCAGTCATTATGGTCCAGTGACCAAAAACTCCTGTTTGTCTACAAATCTATCAAATCTCCTGGGTATTGTTTATACTCATACCATGCTGCTAAGGCCTGAAACTCCTTACCTGTATCCATCAGGTTAATATCCTCCCTTCCATCCCTCAAAACCATTCTGAAAGACTTCCTAGCCAAAACCTGGCTCTGTTCTTGCTCAACACCAATATAAACTATATCCTTAAATGTGAACAAGTACCTATTCATACCTTACACCTCCTTACCCTCATTTCTTTACTCACTTCCTTACTTCTTTCAATTTTTCTTCCGTAGCTTTCTCTCTAGATATGCCATAAGCTTGCTTTCCTCTTACTTCATATTGTAATTCCTGTCTGTATTATACCAACTTACCTTTAATTCCACTAGAAACTGGCTACAATATCTGTAAATATTAAGTCATTACCATATAACTCATATGTATTCTTAACCAATATTTTCATAGGTTCATAGGTTCATAAGTAGGTACTAGGCTATCTGCCTGAAGGCATTTATAAGCCTAGGCGGAACTGTGTTGGCTTTCGTCACCCCCTAAGATTAGTTCCCTGTGCCTCTGTCCAGCAGAGCCACTGAAGTGATCCCCGGGGTATCTTTCTATTTCCCATCCACTCGTCAAGGTTTCTCTTGAAGAGTGTTAGCGAGGAGCTCTGCCTAATGTAGATTGGAATCTTGTTCCAGAGCATGGGAAATCTCTGGGACAGGAATCTATCCCTCCAGCACATCCTATTTATTGTTGTGGTGAGGTTTAGATCTCTAGAGCATGTGGCTCAAGGGGATATGGTTTTCTTTAGTGGAGCATGTTCATCAATACTGGGTTGGACATGGACTTGTATGTCAGGCATAGATCACCTCTGAGTAGGCACTAAGCAACCGAGTACAGCTGGAGTTTCTTCAGTCGAGCTGCATAGGGCATCTGTTTGAGGCCAGTGATCCTCTTGGTGAGGTACTTCTGTGGTCTTTCCAGCTGTTGCAGGTGTCTTGTAAGGTACATCTCAAATGGGGCGTTGTACTCTATGATGGGTCTGATGAGTGATGCATAGAGGGGCACAATGACCTCTTTTGATCTGGATGCAAACCTTTTTGTGATTAGATGGGCCACATAGAAGGATTTTCTAACCACTTTGGCAATGAGATTATCAAAGGAGAGATTACTATCTACTTGGGTCCCCAGATCCCTTATTATGTCTTCCGTATTTAGGGGGCTACCACCTATGTGGTAGTTTGTGGATTTCCAAAAGGGATTACTATGCACTTTTTGGCATTTAGCTTGAGGCCATGGTTTTGATACCAGGTATCTGTCTCAGTGAGACCCTTTTGGAGGATGTCTGTGTCAGCCGGAGAGTCAGTTATAGACCCTAGTTTGCAGTTGTCTGCAAACTTGATCAGCCATAAAGCTCCTGTGCTTGCCTGTACCTCTGAGAAGTATATGCTTGAACAGGAGGGGTCCTAGGACTGAGCCCTGGGGAATGCCACTTGTAACCGGTTTAGAGTCAGACCTAGCTCCCGCAACTCTTACCATATGGGTTCTGTCCGTGAGCCAGTTGGCAACCCATCTCGTGATGTAGGGGTTTATGTTCAGGCTGGTGAGCTTGTCTATAATACCAGAATGGGGAATGGTGTCAAAGGCCTTTGTGAGGTGTAGGTAGGCTGTGTGGACCACCTTTCCCTCGTCTATAGCCTAGGTAACTGTCTCAAAGAAGTCCACCTTGTTTAGAAGGCATGATCACCCTTAACAAAGCTGAACCAGTTAGGGTCCAGTGTTTGGAGGTTCCCAATGTCTCTGTCAATGAGATCCATGATGATGCACTCCATAGCCTTGCAGACCAAGCTAGTCTGGCTTATAGGGCGTTAGTTCCCATGGTTTGTTGTGGCTCCACCTTTGTGGAGTGGAATAACCGTTGCTGTGTGCCACTCTATGGACACATAGCCTGTGAAGAGGCTGAGTCTGGACAGTGTTTAGGTGAGGGGTTAGTTCATCTTTGAGCTCATGTAGGACGCGGCCTGGGACACTGTTTTGTCCCATTGATGCTGTGTTTTTGGCTTTGGAGAGGGCTGTTTTAACATGAGTGTCTGTGATTTCAGGGGTACTACATTCTTCTGATATGGTTATGGGCCATTTTGGAGGTGAGAGGGGGTTGAAGTTTGCAGTGAACCTGTCTGCCAGGATATTGGCAATATCAGTCGGTTCAGTGTATTTTGTGCCATTCTGCACTAACTCCAAGCAGATCTGAGAATTGCCACTTAGATTCTTGACATAGCTAAAGAATGCCTTGTGGTTAACTTTGGAGTCCTTGGCAATTTTTCTTTCGAAGCTAGCCTTGGATGATTTTATGAGGGATCGTAGTTTCTTGCTGATACTGATCGGGGATGTCTTACCTTCTTGGGATTTTACTCTTTTCTGTACTAGATTCCTCCTTCTATTTTATAGCTTGTTTATAGCAAGGGTCCACCAGACTGGTTTCCTTTTCTTGGAGGAGTGAGTCTTGGTTTTGCTTGGGATAGCACAATCCATGCATTCTTGTTGGTGCCCATAGATTGCATTAGTAAAGGATTTTGCAGCTTGGGCAGTGTTATCCTTTAGCATACAGGCTTTGAAACTTTCCACCTCGGTCTTGAGTAACGTGAAGTTTGCTTTTGAAAAGTTTTTCATGGTGGTTTCTTTGACTAGGAAAGGGGGCAGAATGTGGATATCCAGAGTGATTAGTTTATGGTCAGATCTAACCAGTGAGGGGTTGAACTCTGGTGTGGAACACTGGTCACCCATGTTGGTGATGACCAGGTCCAATATGTTGCCACCTCTGGTGGGGGTGTTGATCATTTGATCCAGGGCATTTGAGTTTATAAATTCCAGGAAATGTTGGGCAAGGGAGTTAGTACTTGAGTAGCTCTCCCAGGTAATGTTTGGGTAATTGAAATCACCCAATATCAAGGTGTTTGGTAGGACCTTTATGTTTCCCAGTGTTTCCAGAAATGCAGAATGGGGGGTCCTGGGAAATGGTGGGTGATCTGTGGCAAGCTACAATTTGAATTGCAGTTTTGCCCAATGTTAGTTGCACGTGGATGATCTCTGAAGCATCGTGCTGTGCCACTAACCTGGAGGTGTGGGTATCCTTGATGAATATGGATACACCCCCGCCTCTTGTATTTTGGTCCGGGTTTTGTGGCTGAAATGTTTGGTATGAGTTGTAGCCTGGTAGTGCTGGGGTGCTCTCTGGAGCCTTAAACCAGGTATCTGTTACTGCACATATATCGATTTTCTTCATACTGAGGGTGCCTTGAGTGCATGCATTTTGAGGTTTAGACTTCTGGCATTGAGCAGCATTACCCTCAGTCATTTGTTATTTGTGCTATTACTGGCGGTGAGTTTCTATTTTGAGCCTTGCCTGAAAAAGGCACTATGGGGGTGGCAAGAGCCTTGGCCAGTATTCGAAAGCCTAAAGGTGACAGGTGCAAGCTGTCTCTAGCAAAGCAGCATGGCTTGTCGAGCATGTCATCCCAGGCTGACAGACACTGGATCCCCTTTGAATGACACCAAAAGCTTAGTCAATTGTTGAAATTGATAATTTTTTCTTTATACCATGGTATCATTCTTGGTGAGGGCAGGATGCTACTCAAGGTCAGGGTCATACTGGCCTGGGCTACATGCTCAGAGGGCTCTTCCATGTCTCTTTTCATGTAGTCCAGGAAGGTATGGCTCAGGTCATTCACACCAACATGGACAATGACAGAGTCATATTTCTACTTGTTCTAGAGTGACCTAAGTGCTTGTGTTATGTGGCGGATCCTGGCACCTGACAGGCAGCTAACAGTAACCTTCTTTTTGTTCAGCCTAGTGAGTGGGACTTCAGTGTGTCTGACTATAGAGTCACCTATTACTAGTGTGTTGGGTATGTTATTTTGCCTTAAGGGCTGTGATTGCGTGGCACACTGGTTTTGTGAAGTATGTGTTTAATGGTTTGTGTTGGGGGTGAAGGTTGCTTGGGTGTCTGCTTTGGAGGTCTCTGTTGCTTTTGCAAATTTTTATTTAGAGCCTCCGAGTATGTTTTCATGTATTTATGTGTGTTTTTTGCCGGTGCTCGTTTCGTAGGTCTATGTGAGACTGGTGGTATGATGCAAGTAGTTCCCTTCTCCTCTTGACTGTCTGGTCCTGTCTTGGGTTGAGAGAGCTTAGCCTCCAGTTTGGCTGTATAATTGCATCTCTCGCATGTACTAGTGGTTGGTGGTAGGAAGAGACAGTTGTCTGTGTCCAGATTCACCAGTTGGACTGAAGAGTACACCTGAAACTGCCCTTTGGACATGCCTGAATTGGTACAGTGAACTGTTTTACTGATTAGCTGGTAAGGTCAAATAGAGACCCTTGCCCTTCTCTACAGTATAGGGAAGGTCTAGTGCTAAGATTTATTAGTGCTTGCTATGAGTTTAGAGAAAGTACCGGGCTGAGAAGTGAATGGTTTGAGAGCTTAAGTTGAAAGTTTGTCTAGTTCCAAGGGAAAAATTGAAGAGTAGACTTTGTGCAGCTGGGAATAGTTATACCCTAGCTAACCAGCACTGCCTGCTGCACAAAACTGCGCAAATGCAGATTTTATAGCAGGGAAATTAAAGAGATAAAAATTAGCCCAAAATGGCCAATAAACTACTAATTTCTGGGGAGAAACCACTCCTCCAGGGACAGATAGGCTGCTCAAAGCTCCCCTGCTCACAGGTGAACACAGAAACTTCCTTCTATCCAAGTAAGGTATGGCAAACACAGAAACTTGTAACACATCCCTTAATTCAGCACTAACCTGAAAACTAGACAATACAAGCTTAGAAAGGTGAAAAAACAAGTATTTTTTGGGGTTTTTTTTCAGAAAATAAAGCAGATACAATAAAGAAAAACACTTTAAATGCACAGAAATGGCTACCACACTTGAGTGTGTAGCCTACAACAGTTAAACAGGTAATTTAAACACAAAAACGACTTTGTTAAAGTGCAGGCAGTAAAATAAGTTCAATATGTAGCTGAAACAAGCTTTTTAAATCAGGGAAACTCTAAAAAAATTGGCGTTTTAGGCGGAATTAGCTAAAGGCAGCAAGAAAATGCAGAAAAATGATACTTAATCACTCCAAAGTCTCTCTTTATTTCTCTCTGCTGCTGTAGAACTCTGCAGGCACCAGGCAGGAGCTTGCTGAGCTGTATACAAGAGCAAAAACCTCGCAAATGCAGGTTTTATAGCAGGGAAAAGAAAGAGATAGAAATTAACCGTAAATGGCCAATAAACTACTAATTTCTGAGCAGAAACAACTCCTCCAGGAACAGATAGGCTGCTCAAAGCTCCCCTCTCTTACAGGTGAACAGAGAAACTTCCTTCTATCCAAGTAAGGTATGGGCAAACATAGAAGTGTGTAACACAGCCCTGAATTCAGCACTAACCTGAAAACTGGAATATACTAGCTTAGAAAGATGGGAAAACAAGTGTTTTATTGTTTTTTTTTTCAGAAAATAAAGCAGATACAATCAAAAAACACTTTAAATGCACAGAAATGGCTATCACACTTGAGTGTGTAGCCTACAGCAGTTAAACAGGTAATTTAAACACAAAAATAACTTTGTTAAGGTGCAGGCAGTAAAATAAGTACAATATGTAGCTGAAACAAGCTTTTTAAATTATAGAAACTCTAAAAAATCAGCGTTTTAGGTGGAATTAGCTAAAGGCAGCAAGAAAATGCAGACAAATTATATTTAATCACTCCAAAGACTCACTTTTGTCTGTCTGCTGCTGTAGAACTTTGTAGAACATGAGGCAGGAGCTTGCTGAGCTGTAAATAAGGGCAAAAACCTCGCAAATGTGGGTTTTATAGCAGGGAAATGAAAGAGATGGAAATTAGCCCAAAATGGTCAATAAACTACTAATTTCTGGGCAGAAGCCACTCCTCCAGGGGCAGGTAGGCTGCTCAAAGCTCTCCTCTCTCACAGGTGAACAAATAAACTTCCTTCTATCCAAGTAAGGTATGGGCAAACACAGAAACTTGTAACACAGACCAGAATTCAGCACTAACCTGAAAACTGGACTATACTAGCTTAGAAAGGTGAGAAAATAAGTTTTTTTTTGTTTTTTTTTCAGAAAATAAAGCAGATACAATCAAAAAAACACTTTAAATGCAAATAAATGGCTATCACACTTGAGTGTGTAGCCTACAACAGTTAAACAGGTAATTTAAACACAAAAACAACTTTGCTAAGGTGCGTGCAGTAAAATAAGTACAATATGTAGCTGAACAAGCTTTTTATATCACAGAAACTCTAAAAAAATTGTTGTTTTAGGTGGAATTAGCATATAACATCTAATTTGATATAATTATGTAAATAGTAGATCTTTTTGTATTATTTTTGAAGATTATAAAATTATTGCTCTTAAAAATGTTTTGTACTTCTTTGGAGTTTTTTTCCCTGAGCCTCCACTGAAAATGGGCTCCTACCCACTCGAACTTTCCTGGTAATCAAATGTTAATATGTAAGTAAATAAATAAAAAACATTATCAATTGATTATTGTTTCTAGTTTCCATGGCATGGAGTATAAACCTAGTACAAACTGTAGACCGCAGTAGCATATCATTAAACACTAATACACTAATTTAATGTCACTCCTATTGAGCAAATAATAGATTGAATTAAATTTCAACCTTACAAATTGGCCCTTACATACTAATGTTATTGCTCAACCAAAATATTTTAGAATATTTTTGTTATAATTAACTTCTACTCTTATACATATAAAAGGCTGAGCTGTATTTCTAGATGATATAGTTCTTATGATAGCCTTTGTTAAAATAAAGCAACTTCTTACTAATAGGTTGGTATTACTTTCATAATTTACAGAATTGTCTACACTAGTCCAAAGGTCTGTCACATGTTCCACAGCTGACACTAACATTTTGTCTATACAGTAGGGATATTCCTTTTTATTGGAGGCAAAGCTTAATATGTAGAATTTCTTGGTTTTAGAATAATCAGTTTCTTTTCTCTCTCTCTCTCTCTCTCTCTTATTTATATATATATATATATATATATATATATATATATATATATATATATATGTATATATATATCACTTGACCTATTTGTTCCACTTACCTGAGCAAGATCAGGCCAAGAAGAGACATACATGAGGATTTTCTATATCTACCAGCATTACCTGCATATACACAGTAAGCTTTTTCCTAGAAGTTGTACAATAGGTACAGTGGGGGATGTTACTCATTTCCAATAATAATGTAAGCATCCAGCAATGACTGATGTAGCACGTGAGCATGTATGTGCACATGTGTGTGTGTGTGTGTGTGTGTGTGTGTGTGTGTGTGTGTGTGTGTGTGTGTGTGTGTGTGTGTGCACGCGTGCGCGCCCAGGACAAGAACCCACCATTCCTAGAGACAGTTGCACAAGCATAGCATCTTCCCTCTTTTCCCTGCTGTACCCACTATAACAAGCACCTGAACATCTAATTGAACTTGGTTTGGTTGGCCAATGGAGTTGGTCAAAACAGATCTTGTTTCCTGCTTCACAGGTGAACAACGTGTCAAACAAGTCATGTAACTTTTTTCTGATTACAATAGTAGCATTACATGCTGATTTATTTTTTCATACACAGTTGCTATGCCTTTATTCTATATTTCTGTTGACAATATATTTCTTACCCTTACTGTCAAGTGCAGTTATATAACAGAGTTTTTTTATCTATCTAAATATTAATACTTTCAGATTTATTTAAAGTGGTTAATATGTTGATTATAGGTTAATGAGGGACCACGTCAAATGTTTTTATGTCATCAAGATATTCAACATCCACAGGTAACTATGTATCCAGCTTATTAATCACATTAATGCACTTTGCTATATTTGCAACACTGACCACATGAGCCCATGCTAATTTAAAATGACAGTATACATTAAGATGTTATTGATCTCAGTACTACCTTCCCAATACTTTTCCCAGTATTTCTTTTTAAGCTTTGTCTATAATTAACAGCTTTATTCAATGTCTCATTCTTTGGAAATGGAAGTACTATGGCTGATTTCCAAGTTTTGGGCACATAGATATTTTCAGTGGTCTGTTTTACTACTTTAGGTATGAAAAAATGAATTCCTTATCCTAGACAAGAAATAGTCATTAAAGCCAACAGGTAAAGGAGCCAAATTAGCCCCGCTATTCTTATTTATTGCTTGTTGGACACATCCGTGCATTATTAACAGACTTGTTTGCTGGCCTAATACAAATAATTTAACAGGAAATCTAAACAGATTGTTTTGCTGGTGTTTTCCTTTCTGGTTGCAATAATGATAATGAAGTAGAAAGCTTTGTTGCAGTCTCCTTCCCATCAATAATTGATAAATTTAATGTTCTTTAGCCTGCTTTTATGCAGTTTTGAATCCAGTAATTATAAATAATAAGCCATAAAACTCAATGCTTCACATTTCTGGAGAACAGTCTTTACACTTTGAAGTTTATGCTCAATGTATAGATTCATTACACTGTGGATACCTTGGAATTTACAACATTTTTCAGATTCCCAAGCTTTAGAATTTGTTTTTAACTCCTGGCATATATTCTTTGCAGTACTGAATGAATTAACTTGTTCTCTTACGCCATGCCTTGAAAGGATTGATTTTAGTGCATTATTCACTGATATAGCTGTAGTTTCCTTAAGCTGGATAATCTCAGGGTATTTTTAGTAGTTCACATAGAGGAGAATCTAAGGACACTGAGCTAGAAGAGATGTGAGTGTAACTAAAGCCATGGCAATGCTGCAGTTTAAAGTGTGATAATCTCTTATTTCTAGTTTTAATTGCTATGCATACAACAGAAGACATGATCTTGTGGTATCTAATCTATTTGCTATACACTGCTGGGCCAATATTTGATACCCCTGCTTTTAACTTTGCACTTGCACAGTCCCAAATGTGATTCTTGTATGTTCAGTAATGTTTGATTTCTTAGCTGAAAATGGATGAAGATGAATATGGACACTGGATTGGTCTTCTACAAACAGTCATTATGGTTTAATCGATGTATGAAGTTCCTGTGCACAAGACAGTATAGTTTCACATAACAGCTGCATTACTGCATTTGTCCCATGTGATAGTGTTTGGTCGCTGCACTTTCTCAGCTCTAACTGGTATCTGTGCCATGACTCGTTAGTCTTCTAAATCATTTTCCAACAGATTTTTCTTGCATTCATCTGCAATACATTCTACTTTATGTAACAGTTATGCAATGTGCTTCCACATTATACTTCTAATGAGTTGCTGGTATTCTATGCATCCCGGCTGGTTGTGCTTAAAGATTTACTGAAAATGGTCAGTGAGGTTTTGTTATCTGTCACAATTGCACTGATTCCCAAGCATGCAGTCATGACATTTTTGACCAGCAGAAACTACGACCAGGATTTCCTACTCTATCTGAGAGAATATGGTTTGTATATCTGTCAATTTTTTTGCTGCATAAGCTTTCCTGCAGTAATATTATTCCTAGTCCTTTACAACTTGCATCTACTTGCAATGCAATTGGCAAGGCTTCATCAAACTGAAAACACTACACTGTAATATTTATGTGCTTGTTGCAGTAGTTGCTGGTCTTTTCAATAATTAAAAGCTTCTCATCTGATCCTCAGATTGACTACAGACAATCTCACAATCAAGCAGCTTTCTCAGAAGTACACATATATCTGATAATTGTGGTATAAACTTGTAAAGGTTTTATACCGTCTTCAAGAATCACATTAATGAATAATTATCAGAAGTTTGCATGCTTTCAATAGTATGCACTTTGTCAGCATCTGGCTATAACCCATCAGCAGAAAGTATGTGGCCAATGTAGTTTGAAGGTGTAATTCCAGTCTGCCATCACTTCAAATTATTTTAGTTCATACCTTGTGTTCTTTCTCTATCCAATAGCATAATCAGCCTGCAGTCATGGTCTTGCCTTCTAGCATGCCAGATAAGAATGTCACCAGTAACACTCCCTGTCCTCCAGTCATGTCAACTATAGCACCCAGAAATATGTCTCAGAAATCTATACTGACATTAGGGCATATTAAATGGGGACAGTTTAAGGATTGCCTTATACAGGGTGATCTGCCAGAATCCCTCACTTGTATCCAACATTGTAAATCAATATGTAGTTCAAACTTTCCTGAAACTGGTAATTCACAGAAGAAAAAAACACCAAGCAAAATCCATCAAACACAGTAACCCTTAATTAATAAAACTGAGCACTTTTGTCAATTCACAATGCACACTTATTCAGAATTTTGATGAGTGTGTTCATGACAGAATGCATTTGAAGACTACAATATCAAACTTCTGGACTTGGCCCAGTGTAGAACCCATGTTAGCACTCGTTCCTACATTCACACAGGTAAGGGAATTTGGTATTTCAGAATTTTAGACATTGTGGTATTCAGCTTTTTGGTCTTTCGATATTATAGTGATAGGGATTATAAATTCCAAGACTGTGATCTTCAACACAAATCATAAACAATATAGATGCTTAAATATGTAATTTCTATATCTGACAGTATTTATTGATATGCATGCTTTATTATCCATGTTTCACATGCTTTAACTATGTATATATGTATCATTGATGAGATGTGAGTAGTTGTTTATGTCATATGACTTCTATTTTAATTCTGGCATTTCCAACGAAGCTGATGAAAACCTATGTTGCTTATACAGCTTTTCTGTGTTTTTTTCTTTTTTGGTAAAATAAAGTGGTGTGCTTTGAAGCTCCTTTTGATGTGTTTTTTACGGATTCATTTTTGCTTGAGCTTTGATTTTTTTTGCTATGCTTTTTATTCCTTGCTTGTATTTGATGTACTTTCTCCTCAAGCCATAACTTGTTTCTGGCAAGATATTAGATACTTATTACATCAACAGTTTAACTAATCCCCATGTGAATAGCTATCCCTTTACTTACCAATCATTCATCTAATTTTATTTACTTTGTTTTTCTGTTCTGCTGTTCTAGCGTGAGAATATTGTTACACTTTTTACTAGGTTAGCCCCTTATTCCTGTCTAACACATGTATGAGGCATCAAACAGCCCCATGGTATTTGACTAAATGTACTACAGTTCGTGTCCTTATATAGATCATTTGCATTTGCTTTTGGCATCTCCCCCGTCAACTCTGGCTTCTTTGAAACCTTTCCATAATTTGTATGACTGAAACTTTAACACATGCTTTATGTTTCAAGGGAAATAGTTGACAGAGATTTTTTGTTTCCTTTAGATATGAATGCCACCGGCATGTATCATTTACTTTGCTCATCAGTACTTACTTACTTACTTGGCCCAGTAACATTTTAAGTTTGTGCCCTAATATAGAAGAACAGTGGTTCCTATCACACATTAATGTGTTTTCAGAAGTGTGGTAACTTTTTCTTTACCCACAGTTAAAATGCCTTAGGTTATACAAGTGCAATGAGTCTTTCTGCAAACATTTTTAATTTCTATTGGAATTTAATGACTTTCAAGCACAGTAGCATGGCATGAGTAAATAATCTCTATGTAATAAAAAAGTCAGTGTAAAGAGAAACTAATGATTATGTTTTATATTTTAAATTACCTCCAAGGTGAAAGGTTAATTGAGGATATAGTTGAGTAGAGTACACATGGAGTCCAATGTAGCACTCCAATATAACTTATGTACTAAAGTAGTAAAGGTCATATGCACTTTGTCAATCCATACCCTTCACCCCCAGAAAAAATGGTATAGGAATTTGCTGCTTCATTAAATCATCATTAACATTCTTTGGAAGTTTAATCTGTAATACAGGAAGAGTGATGACTTATCCCATGTTGGTAAAAAATGTGTCAGTTTCTGTATTTTTGCTATCATTTTCAAAGCTTTAAACAGTCAAGTATTAGGATATTATTGGTTTCCCGTAATATTTAATATCTGGTAGATAATAAGATTTTATTAAACGTGTTTAAAAGTTGTTCCAAAAGTTCTAATATACAAGTTCAATATAAAAATATATACCTCAATCTCAACAAATAATATATTTAGGTATAATTATAGCAACTAATATTAAAGACATGTTACACCTAAATTATAGTAAAAGTATAATAATCATAGAGTCTCTAATAAGAAAATGGAACAAGATTCTATTTACAATGGATGAAAAACTTTCCATTAGAAAGATGATTTTGCTTCCAAAGATCTTGTACATAATAAAATCTGTTTCTATTCCCCCTACAGGCTCTTTTATTAAAAAATTTAAAACATTGATTAAAAACTTTTTGTGGCATCTGATAAAGCCTTGAATTGTATTGTCCTATGATATGTATAGCTGGGAAAATGTAGGTATATCTTTACCAAAAATAGAACTTTATTCAAGTTCATCAGTTATTAAAGCAATTGTTTATCTTATAGATGGAGAGTATTTTGCAAAATGGAAAGAAATTATGTTAAATTTATCCCAAAATACCAAAAATAAAGGTAATAACCCTCTATCACAGTTAATAAATAATTAATTTATATGGAATTTGAGAGAGTACTTTTCCAATTATTCTACTCAAATGTTTAAATTTACTTATGTAACTTTAATTCTAAAGGCCTCTAAAAACTATATATTTAGGTTTAGAATATTTGAGAATTGGTTGTTTCTCATCTTTCCTATTGCCTATACACAAGGGATACTTCGCTCTCTGCAGATTATTCTAAAATGTTGCTATTTAAGCAAAAACAATTAGTGTTTTGGCATCAAATGCTAAATAAAAATAAGGCAAAAGCTATTAATGCTCTTGTGGATGAATATAACCTGAACACTTTACTTTGGTCAGATCGGCAAGAGTTTAGAAAATATATTCTAGATAAGCTAGTTTTAGTCCCCTCAAATGCTCAGAATTCAATTCCCACACTTATTCAGTATCTGATTTTATATACTTAAAATACTTTACCAGTTAAAATAGTATATCATATATTTATAGAGCAATTAAACAAGATCTAGATGTATATTCATATAATTATTGGAATTCATTTTCTGTAATCAATAATATTATTCGCAAAGAAAAATACAAAGTTAATTTCCTTCTTTCAGCCTGCAAAACCACTTCCTCCATTAAATGGAGGATCTTCACATGGAGATTTTTACATAAATCTTTCATCACACCACAGAAAATGAGTAAGATAACTAAGCAAGATATTGTTTGCTGGAGATGTAATGCAGAAACAAATGTTGATTGGAACCATATATTTTATGACTGTGCACTATTAAAGAAATTTTGGGAAGAAGTTAACATTTTTTTACAGGCAATCTTTACAGACAATTTTGTGCTTACAAAATCACTTGTATTATTCAATACACCTGTTCCAGACTGTATAAATAAAAACAAATATTCTTTGCTCTGGTCTATACTGTCCATTGCCAGGAAAACAATGACAAAAAACTGAAATTCATCATCTGTTTCCTCATCTAAAGAGTTTAAGGGTCTTCTCTTGGAAATATCTAAGTTAGAAATGTTAATTATCAAATCTAAATCTACAAGGAATACGAATCTATATTACAAATGGGAAAATATACCTGAATTATTAGTTAAAGAACCGGATAAATGATTAATGCAGTAATCTTTCTTTTTTTAATCCTTTATTCTTTATCTTTATTTTTCATCTGCAAAAATTAACTTAATTGATCTTGTTGTTTGATATATAGTGAACATCACTGTATATAGTTTTCTGTGTTATTATA
>NC_056728.1:407113576-407121076 GCF_019279795.1 Protopterus annectens
TGGGCAAATGGCAGGAGATTAACATAGAGACAAGCTTCCGATACATGCAGCTGCTAATAGACTACTTTAAGCTACATGAAGATGAGGTTTCTGCTCTTATTGAATGTAAGCAAAAGCAAATGGAAACTTTGAGATTACCTGATAGCTGCTTGTTTAAGCTAGAAACCCTGCAAGATAAATTGGAAACCTATGAGAACAAATTGAAAAATATAAAAATTAACAAACTAAAGAGAGATTATTTTGATTTTACTAATGGTCACCTGTTTGAGTGGCCGAGGGATAAGAGAGCACCAGATAGAAAAGAACGCTCTGACAACATGGGAAATGTACCTGTGACACGCAGGACTGTTTCTAGTGTGAATGTACATGCTGAAGTACATAGTAATATGCACACTAATGGGCAACATCCTGAATTAGCCTCTCGCAATACTCCTAACAATAGGACTAATGGTAGTATAGTTAACAATGACTCTGGTATGCTCGAGGTCATTACATCGCGAACGGAAAATGATAATGCAGTGAATGTAGACACTGCGTCAGCAGGAAGCATTCAGCCTTCAAGTGAAATAGTTCCGAGCGTGATACCAAAGAAGGGATATGTCCATGCACCTTTGTTACAGCAACTCCCTTTTTTATTAACACAGAAAAATGTCAGGAGATCCAGGTCAGAAAGCAGAGAGAGGAAAAAGAGAAAGGTAACTTAGGAACCTCAATGAGCTTAGATGAATCGATTTTGTTGGTAATTAATATATCCGATTATAGGTTCATAGGTTCATAGGTTCATACTAGGCTATCTGCCCTAGGGCATTTATAAGCCTAGCCAGAATGTGTTTGGCTTTCACCACCCATTTTAAATTTATTTTGCTATGCCCTTTTTCCAGGTTAGTATACCATGCCTCTGTCTAACAGTGACACAGAAGTGATACCCGGGGTAAACCTATGATCTCCCATCCACTCATCAAGATTCCTCTTGAAGAGAGTCAATGAGGGACCCTGCCTAACCTGGACTGGGATTTTATTCCAGAGTGAAGGGAGCCTCTGGGTTATGAATCTGTCCCTCCAGCATGTCCTATTTATTTCAGTGCTGAGGTTCAAGTCTCTCGAGCACGTAGCTTGATGGGATTTGGATTTTCTGAGGTGCAGCATGTACATTAATTCCGGGTTGGACATGGCTTTATATGTCAGGCACATATCGCCTCTGAACAGGTGGTATGCCACTGAGTAGAGCTGGAGTTTCTTTAACCGGGCAGCATATGGCATCTGTTTGAGCCCTTTGATCCTCTTGGTGAGGTACGTTTGGGGTCTTTCCAGTTGCTGCAGGTGTCTGGTAAGGTACATCCCAAAAGGGGCATTGTACTCAATTATGGGCCTGATGAGGGATGAGTAAAGAGGTACGATGACGTCCCCTGATCTAGATGTGAATCCCTTCATGATTAGGTGGGCTATATAAAATGTTTTTCTAACCACTTTGGCCACGTGGTTGTCAAATGAGAGATTGCTATCAAATTGGGTCCCCAGGTCCCTAATTACTTCTTCTGTACTTAATGGATTACCACCTATGTGGTAATTTGTGGGCACTTTGTTTTTGCCAAATGGGATGACTATACACTTTTTGGCATTTTGCTTGAGGCCATGGCTCTGGCACCAGTTGTCTGTTTCTATGAGGCCCTTTTGGAGGATGCTTGTGTCGGCTGGAGAGTCGATTATGGCGCCCATTTTGCAGTCATCTGCAAACTTGGTCAGCCACAGTCCTTCCGTGTTGGCCTGTACCTCCGAGAAATATATACCGAACAAGAGAGGTCCCAGGACTGAGCCTTGTGGGACACCACTTGTAACTGGTTTGGAGTCTGACATGTCTCCAGCAATTCTAACCATGTGGGTTCTGTCCTTGAGCCAATTTGCAATCCATCTAGTGACATAAGGTTTTATATTTAAGCTGGTGAGCTTATCTATAATGCCCGAGTGGGGTATTGTATCGAAGGCTTTTGCGAGGTCCAGGTAGGCTGTGTGGACCACCTTCCCCTCGTCAATGGCCTTGGTGACTGTTTCAAAGAAATCAACCAGGTTTAAGAGGCAGGATCTGCCCTTAACAAAGCCGAACTGGGTAGGATCCAGTGTTTGTAGGTCCCCAATATCTTTATTTATGAGGTCCATGATGATCCTTTCCATAGCTTTGCAGACCAAGCTAGTCAGGCTTATGGGGTGATAGTTTCCAGGATCCGTTGAGGCACCACCTTTATGGAGAGGGACCACTGTTGCTGTACGCCACTCTTTGGGCACATATCCTGTAGTAAGGCTGAGATTGAACAGTAGTTTTATGTTTGGGTTTAGCTCTTCTTGGAGTTCATGTAGGACGCAGCCCGGGACACCGTCTGGTCCCATTGATGCTGTGTTTTTTGCTTTGGAGAGGGCGGCTCTTACCTGAGCATCTGAGATGTCAGTGGGGCAGCACTCTGCTGGGATAGATATTTGCCCTTTTGGTGGGGGGGGGGTTTGCGCTGAACCTGTCAGCTAGGATGTTGGCAATGTCTGTGGGTTCGGTGTATTTTTGTCATTTTGGACTAATTCTGAGCATATCTGGGAATTACCACCCAGGTTCCTAACATAACTAAAGAAAGCCTTGTGATTATCCTTAGTGTTCTGTGCAATTTTTCTCTCGAAGCTGGCCTTAGACAATTTTATGTGTGCCCGTAGTTTTTTGCTAATACTGATCAGTGATGCCTTCCCTTTTTGGGATTTTTGCTCTATCATTTAGTAGCCTCCTCCTTCTATTGTATAGTTTATTTATGGCTGGGGTCCACCAGACAGGACGTCTGCCTTTGGAGGATTGGGTCTTGGTTTTATTTGGGATCGCATGATCCATGCATTCCTGAAGGTGTTCATAGAATGCGTTTATAAAGGATTCTGCGGTCTGGGCCGTATTTTCCACAGGCCCGGGGCCTTTGAAGGATTCCACCTCAGTTTTGAGGAGTGTGAAATTTGCTTTAGAGAAGTTTTTCACTGTGGTTTTCTGGGCAGGGGGTGGGATCGGGATGTGAGTATCCAGTGAGATTAGTTTATGGTCTGATCTTACCAGTGAGGGATACACTTCTGGTCTGGAGCATAGAGTCCCCATGTTGGTGATGATCAGGTCCAGTATGTTTTCCCCTCTTGTGGGAGTGGTAACAAGTTGTTCCATAGCATTTGAGTTTATAAATTCTAGGAACCTTTGGGCTAGGGTGTTGGAGCTAGAGTAATGCTCCCAGTCTATGTTTGGGTAGTTGAAGTCGCCCAATATAATGGTGTTTGGAGAGAACTTCATATTTTCCAGTGTTCTCAGGAAGGCTGAGTGGAGTTCCTGGGTTTGGGAGGGTGGTCTGTAGCAGGCTTTAAACTGGAAGGCAGTTTTACCCACTGTTAGTTGCACATGGATATTCTCTGATGCTTCATGCTTTGCCACCAACCTGGAGGTGTGGGTATCTTTGATGAATATCGATACTCCCCCTCCTTCTGTGGTTCGATCCAAGTTTTGGGGCCGAAAAGCATGGTATGAGGTATAACCTGGTAGTGCTGGGGTGCTCTCGGGAGCTCTGAACCAGGTTTCTTTTACTGCACAGATATCGATGTTCTCCATGCTAAGGAGAGTTTCAAGTGCGTGCATCTTGAGGTTTAGACTTCTGGCGTTGAGTAGCATTACTCTTAGTTTCTTATCCCTTGTGATACCTATGGAGATGGGTTTGTCTTTTGAGCCTTGCCTAAAAAAGGCACTATGGGGGTAGCAAGAGCCTTTGCCAATATCCGAAAGCCCAGGGGTGACAGGTGCAAGCCGTCCCTAGCGAAGCATCGTGGCTTGTCGAGCATATCATCCCAAGCTGACAGGCATTGGATCCCCTTTGAATGACACCAGTACTTAAGCCAATTGTTGAAATTGATCATCTTGTCTTCATACTGTGGCATCATTCTTGGTGAGGGTAAGATGCTACTCAAGGTCAGGGTCATACCGGCCTGGGCTACATGCTCAGAGAGCTCCTTTATGTCTCTTTTCATGTAGTCCAGGGAGGTACGTCTCAGGTCATTCACACCAGCATGGACAATGACTGAGTCATATTTGTACTTGCCTTGGAGTGATCTGAGTGCTTGTGTTATGTGGTGGATCCTAGTGCCCGACAGGCTGCTCACCTTGACCCTCTCCTTGTTCAGCCTGGTGAGCGGGACGTCAGTGTGCCTGACGATAGAGTCACCTATTACAAGTGTATCAGGTGTGTTGTTTAGTCTTAAGGGCTGTGACTGTTCGGCACACTGGCTTTGTGAGATATGTGTTGCACGTGTTTTTTTTGGGGGTAGCGGCTGCTTGGGTGTCTGCTTTGGAGGTCTCTGCTGCTTCAGCAGATCTTTATTTAGAGCCTCCGAGTATGTTTTTGTGTGATTATGTGTTTGGTTTGCTGTCGTGGTAGGTCTATGTGAGACTGGAATTGTAGTGAGTGTGGTTTCCTTCTCCTCCTAACTTGTTATGCCAGTACTGAGTTGAGAGAGCTTAGCCTCCAGTTTGGCTATATGGTTGCATCTCTCACATGTGTTGGAATTTGTTGGGAGGAGGAGAGGGTTGTCTGTGTACATGAGGCAGTTGTAACATTGCCTCAAGATTCCCAGATTCACCAGCTGGACCAGAGAGGAGATTGACAACTCACCTTTGGATATGCTAGAATAATATTGGGAATTCCTTAATAATTGAAAACCAGGGCCAGTGGGGAGTGAGGGTGTAGTGCTTTTAATTTTTAGTGCTGACTTATATAATTGCTTTAGTGAGCAAGTGCCAGGTAACTTAAGTGCAATGTGTTACAGGTAACAAATGCAAAAACGATAAACAGTAACTTTCTTTCAAGTGAAACAAGGAAAAATAAATACAGTAAGCAATGCAGATATCACTAGTGATCCACAGAAGCGCTGAGAAGCCGCGTATTAGGTGGAATTAGCGTTCCAGGGAAATAACAAGCAAACAAACAACAAGCATATAAACAAAGCTAGATTCAGCAGGCCTGGATCTAGTCTATGCTACAGCAAACAAGGTGTACCAATTTCAGTAAGATACAGTTCAAATATTCAGGCACCATAAACCTTTAACCAGAAATTCCCAGCTCAGAAGGGCAGAGTCCAGCCTCTTCTCCCACAAGAGTGCAGACCACAAACCTTCTTAATGTAAAATAACTGGCCTGAAGCCCAAGTGCTTAAACCAGAACTAATACACTTTAAGAATAACAGACACTGGGCTCTCAATCAGCAGTTCCCAACTTAGAAGGATGAAAGCTACCTGTCCTGCCACCACAGTGCATGCCACAAACCTTCCTAATGTATAACAACTGGTCTGAAGCCCAAGTGCTTAATCCAAAAGACTTAGAATGATAGCTACACTTTAATCAAGTTACTACCAAGCAGTAATAAATACAATTGAATACTTTAGAGAATGCCTGGATTAGTGCTCAAGTTACACAAACAAAGCTAGATCCAGCAGGCCCGAATCCAGTCTATGCCACAGCAAACAAGGCACACCAACTTCAGTAAAAAGCAGTTCAGATATGCATGCACTATAAGCCTTTAACCAGAAATTCCCAGCTCAGCTGAGCTGACAGCTACCCAAAAGAGTGTTCTGCAAAGAGGCTTGAGCTTTATACCCTCAATACGTTCTGACCGGAGTGAGTTAGTGACAGACTTAAGGTGCTTTGGTAGGAACGTTACATTGAAGTGTCTTTATGACAATGAAAATACTGGTACAAACTATACATCATCTCAGTTGAAAAAACCAAGTTCCTTTGTCCCCAGCAATCATCCCACTGTGGAGATGTTCTTACGGTTATGTGAGAATGAGGTGTTTGAACGGAGGTCAAAAGGAAAAAGTAAACACTATTACAATTTAACACAGGATGAGTTTCAGGCATTAAAAGAATTGCAAACAATGAAAGAAGTTATTTTCAGGCCAGCTGACAAAGGAGGAGCTTTAATAGTGATGAATTCAACACAGTATGCCCAGAAAATGCAGGATATGTTAAGCCATAGTGATACATACCACAACATCAAGAAGTATCAAGTAGACAGACTGATGTCCTCAGTACAGAATGTCCTGTGTGACAAATTAATGACTAGAGCAATTGATAAAAATCTATATGACTTTCTTGAAATAGTATATCCAACTATACCTGTTATCAAAGGGTTGCCTAAGATTCATAAGAACAGTGTTGACCCCCCCTCTGAGACTGATAGTTTTGGGGAGAGGATGAGTCACTGAGCCCATTTCAATCTATGTGGAAACTGAACTCAAGAAGTTGTTGCCTTTCACACATACTGTCTCGAGGGACACTGGTCAGCTGCTGGAGAGACTGTATGAAAGAATGGAGCAAGAAAGCTCCATAGACAACCTCATTTTGGTGACAATGTACGTCAACAATTTATTCACTTGCATACCCAACGATATAGGAATAGAAGCAGTAAGGGACTTTGCCTCTCATTTTGAAGTAAACATGGATGTGAACCTAGTATGCAGCTTCCTGGAATTGGTCCTGGAGAGCAATGTGTTCCTCTATGATGAGAGCTACAATTGCAGAAATGGGGGGTAGCCATGGGCACCCCCTGTGCAAACAGCTATGCCAATATAGTCCTAGCTGAATGGGAAAGGCAATGGGAAATGGATACGAAAAATGAATGGAAGGAATGCATCATCTTTTACAATAGATTTGTGGATGATGTTATATTCCTATGGAAGGGCAGTATGCAATGCCTAAATGATTTTGTCAACTATTTAACAAGTACGACTAGCTTTCTAAGATTCGAAGTGAAAACATCAGCAAATGAGATTGAGTTCTTAGACGTGAGAATTTCAATGAATAAAAGCAAAGGAATCGGCACCACTATATTCAGGAAACCAAACTGGAGGAACCATATGCTATACTACAATAGCATGCACCCGAGACATGTTTTTCAGAATATTGTTGAAAATCAAGTGACCAGGATATCCAAGCTCTGTACTGACAATGATGATTTTCTGCAGGAACAAGACAAACTCTTACAGAATTTTGCTTCAAGAGGCTACAATGAAAAACAATTAGTCATGAGTAAAGGCAAAGTAATGTCCATTCGATACAACAAAGGGCAACCGTACTACTCAAAACAAAAGCAGAGTGATGTGAAGAAAGGTGGGAACAGCAACAGTCTCAGATGCATGATGTCCTACAGCACTGACTCCTTTGATGTCCATGAAACCATCAAGAAATTTTGGCAAGTCTTAACTGCTGACAATAAAATTAAGAGAATTGTAGGGGAAACACCTAAGTTTGGTTATAAAAACAAGAAGAACTTAAAGGATTTATTATGCAACTATGATGGAATACCTAACAAGCAGAGTACAGAAGGGAGAAATAGGTTAGGAACTTGGAAATGTGGCTTTTGCAAAGCTTGCAGCCACATTAAATGTTCCAACAGTTTTGTTCATCCGGTAACTAACAAATGCTATAAGTACTCTGGTTTTGCTAA
>NC_056728.1:407123576-407205721 GCF_019279795.1 Protopterus annectens
TCACTTGCACAAATGCAATAGGGGTAATCCTGACATTTACAAATGGGTGCAACAACGGTGTAATTCATAATGGTCATTTATGCTAATGTGTAAGGCCTGAAAAACAATGAGATGCAAAGGAGAAATGTTGCAAAGTGTATTATGCTAATGAGGCAGTTTTACGATTCATAGTCTGACATTATGCAAATCCATTTTAAATGTGGTGCTTTGCCTTTGATATTGGAAGTCAATCCACAAGCTTGTTTGTCCAACTCTGCACAGCCACTTTCTAGAAACACAAATTAACTATTTCCTCCAGCAACTCCTTCATTAGTTTGTGTTAAGTATGCACCAGCACTAAAATGAACCAATAACTCATTTTGCTCAGCAATCTCTTCAGCAATCTGAAAATGCACAAATGAATGGAACCCCTTCAGTAACATTAATTATTATGCATAAGCACCAAATGAAACATTCGCCTAAGTGACCCCCTCAGTAACATGTCCCAGTATGCACAAGCACCAAAATGAAAAATCCACCAGAGGCCCCTTCAGCAACATGCCCCAGTATGCACAAGTTCCGAAATTAAACATTCACCCAAGCGATTCCTTCAGTAATATGTCCAGGTATGTACAAGCACTAAAATGAAGCATTCATGCAAGCAACCCCTTCAGTAGAATGTACAGGTATGCACAAGCACCGAAATGAGACATTCGCACAAGCACCCATTCAGTAAAATGCCTAGGTATGCACAAGCATCAAAATGAAACGCTTGCCCAAGTGTCCCCTCCCGTAATAAAGTCCAAGTATGCAGAAGCACCAACTCAGCTCCCTCTTGCATCTCTGTATTCCGACTGAAACCTGCTGCTTTCTGGCATAACTTCAGGGGTATTTACACACTTTGTATGCAAATACGTTCACTATAGATTCATGTCTATGAATCTAACTCATTCATATATGTGTAAAGCCCTTTAACAGTGTAATACCTATCCACTTATCACTTATGCGCTAATCACATTATGCATTTCCCATAGGGGGCATATTTACAAAAAGTCCATCGTAGTCATCCTGACATTCCAGGATTTGTATAACTTCATAGTGCCACTCATCATGGATCACCAATATATGTATATGAAGCTCCAAACTATGAAAACCAACTCTCTGATCTTTATCTTTTTTTCACTTATTTTTGTAGTACTATAGTAATTCTGATTTACCTCAGTTTGTCAAAATCCCACTTCATCAACTCTCATTTCATCGACACTCAAAATATTGAAATGCACTTTATTGAAGCAGTGGAACAAGGAAGAGAAGATTTTCCAATGGTAAGTAACCAGTTACCCAAACAGAAACAAAACCTAAACCCCAACATCCCTAACCCACCGAGGTAGGGGACTACACCCCCCCCCAATGTGGGGTGCTGTGCCCCCATCCCCTAATTAAATATATCAACTCTGAAATCACACTACAGTTGGGAAAAGGGCAAAGTTCACTGTCTCACACAAACTACTTACTATGAGAAAATGTTCCTTGTTCCACTGCTTTGATGAAATGCATTTTGATATTTTCATTGTTGATGAAGTGAAATTCGATGAAGTGGACTTTTGACAAAGTCAGGTAGACCCAGTAGACCTTACCAGTACCAAATATCATGAGAAAATCAAAAGCAAGCCACCCTGATGATTTACCATCATTAATGAACTATATAAAAAAAAAAAGAAACTCCATTAATTATTTTGTAAATACAAAAGACATCTTCTCAAGGATAGCATCAAACTATTACAAAATAACTGAACAACACTATCAAATCCACTAAAGGAGCCCAAAAACATAGACTGGCCTCTGAAGCAGCCAAAGATAATTTTAAAGTCTTCTTTAGCTGTTTTAGAAAACTGAAAAATAGTGTGTCATTGTGAGGTATTGCCAGGTATGCCAGGAGAAGTAGGGTAATGTATGCCAGCATGGGTCTATATTACAAATGTTGAAGTCTGACAATATTGAATACGATATTGTCGACATGAGAATAGTGAAAACACACATCAAATGTTAAACGGAAAATCTCCGTAGGGGGAGATTTCTGTTTACTTCAATGTAGTACATTCTTGGAGCTGGTATATTTAAGTAGGGGGGTGTAGGGGTGCAGGGGTGCTTGCCCCCTGCCTACACACTATTTAGTTTTTTTTTTTTTTAATTTAGTATTTTTTTTTTTGTTTCGATGGTTTAAGACTTTGATCACTAAAGTTTGATCTTTAGTGATTCAAAGTTTTAAACCTTCGAGATTATAATATAGACCCTGCCAGCTGGAATTTTCTAAATATTTATATGTCATTTGCATATCAAATTGATTTGTAAAGTTGCTTGTGTTAAAAATGTACCAACAATGTGCCCTGCTGGACAGAAAAAGAAATATACATGTATTAATATAACTGTTTAAATGTATATGCTTTAACAGAGGATACTAGAAGAAGAGGTTAATCTCAATCCACCTAACTTTAAAAATAGTTTGAAATTAAATTACCCAGCTTAGGCCACAAAAATTGTATCTTACAGTTCTCAATGTACCAGACACAAAACGTCTGTACTAGGAAGCTTTCTGCATTGTCTTTAGGGTGAGCTAATTGCTATTCTGGAAGGGTGGAGGTTTGAAATTGTTTTGTGACTTCCAGGAGCTGCAGCAGATCTTAGCAAGGCTGTGTGTGTGTGTGTTTGTGTGTGTGTGTGTGTGTGTGTGTGTGTGTGTGTGTGTGTGTGTGTGTGTGTATTATTGACAAATATGTGCTAAATCCTAACAGCTTATAGCCAAGGGTGGTAGCATGGGAACCAGAAGTAAGATGACCAGATGTATGTCATGTCATTCTGTAATCCATCACTAAAAATTATATTTTAATACTAGGTGAGACATAAGTCTCATTGTACTCTGTTTTGTAACCTGACAAAGAATGATCTCTCACCTACTTCATCTTGCCTTGCTCTAGTAAGTAGCCAGGGAATAATAATGTATTGGATAAGTTATTGTCAGAACTGGATAAGTTGGGATTTGAAACCATATATCAGTATGCCTATGTTGAAAACAGATCTATTACCACCTGTAGCATGATGTTCTATAACAATATAATAACAGCTATGAATGGGAAATTGTGCTGTGATGTAATTTATATAGCTTTAACTTCAGCATTTGACAGGGTCATACACAAAACAATGATCAATAAATTAGTACAAGTAGGTATTGATGTACTCTTGATAAGATGGATGATAAGATGGATAGCTGCGTATCTTACAAATAGGACATGGCAAGTATTATACAGCAACTGGACAAGTGAAATCCTTGGTTACAGTCAGGGTATCCCACAGGGATCTGTCCTAGGCCCTTACTTGTTTAGATTGTATCTTTCAGACCTAACTTTTTCATCTGAGGTATTCTACAGTCTATTTGCAGAAGACCTGAAACTGGATAAACTGATTACATGTGTTACAGATAAGGCATGTCTGCAAAATAACTTGACTAAATTGACCATTTGGGCACAGGAGAATAATATGCTGAGAAATACATCAAAAACTAAGCATATAAGATTTGGGAGACATAAACTGAAAGGTGAATATTTAATATAGCACACAATGATTGAAACTGTAGACTCATTTAAGGACCTGTGAATATGGGTAGATTCAGCTATGAGTTTTTCTATTCATGTCAACCAATTGGTTAATGATAGTTATAGAATTATATGTATAAAAAGATTTATAAAGTCTAGGAAATCAAAAATAATGAAGTCATAGTTTGTTAGTTACATTAGAGCCAAACTTGAACTATGGAATAACAATATGGAAACCCTATAAGAAAACAAGCATGAGTAAACTGGAAAGAGTACAGCAGAAATATACCAAGTGCACCCATGGATGCGAAAATTTCAGTTATTATGAAAGACTAAAATATCTGAACTTGTACAGTGTCTCTTACAGACATCTAAGAGGATATGTTATTCAGGTATATAGGGCATTTAGAGACAACTATCTCTGGGAATGTTTAAGTAGTAGATAATCATCAGACATCCTATGTAGAAGATTCTATAGGAATGAGAAGTGTACTAACTGGTTCTCTGACAGAGTAGCCAATGCATGGAAGAGACTATCAAATTGAATTAAAGCAAATACTAGTTTAGATATTTTTAAGAACAGCCTGAACACTTATTATGGGAACAAATATTTTGGTATATTGGCAAGCTACAAGGGCATTAATGCCCGTGTTTGAAATATTTGTATGTATGTATGTATGTATGTAATAATTTTTTAGATCAGTCAGGAAATTATAGTGAAATTAGTTATGCATTGTTTTTTTCTGTAACTGTGTGAACTTATCCACCTGTATTATTTTTAATATATCCTGTGTTTAAAACTCTGGTGTTTACTGTAAATAGATATTTAGCATTTTCATGTTCTCTTCTTATTTATTATTAAATATATTTAAACTTTTCATTGTGGACTGTCTTTTAGAGAATATTTTAATCCCTGAAAGTACTTATATATGTTTTGTGACAGCTCTGACCGCTCCTGGAAGCCTTGTTGTTGGTCAGACTACCATTTGTATTAATATTAATTTCAATCAGTATAATTTGGTACCCTTGGAAGAGCCTTGGAGTAGGTGGCTTTGGAGTGTCTTCTGGAGATGTAACTAACTACCTTATAGTCTATTCAGAAGGGGCATAGCTAGTAAATCTGTGCCAGTCTTTCCCAGGTGTGAGTATGTGTGTGAAAATCAAATCTCAAAGTGTGTGTGTGTGTCAGCTGTTTGGAGCAGAGACATGAAGCACTGGTTTCACAGAGAGGGTGCTGGAGAACTTGGTTTGGACACTCAGCTGAGGTCTCAACTCTATAGCTGTGTCACTAGGGAATCTTACTGGAGATGTGGAGGTAAACAGATAGAGAAATTCAGACCCTTGACTGTGTGTGTGTTCCCTTTGTGCTCTTAAGGGAAATTGTGCTTGATGCAGAGAACTGCATCTGGAAATACTGGGTACATGCATTTTTGTTGCAAGTGCAAGTCCCTCTTCGGTGCCAGTGGTGAGGATTCAGGTTCCTTGATTACTGGCCAAGGTGGGGAGATAATAAACAGTACCATGCGTTGCTTAGAATTAATTTTATTTATTTATTTATTTATTTATTTATTTATTTTATTTTACATTTGTTAACCGGGATAGTCCAACTGGACGTGCATCCATTTACAGCGGAGGCCCGGTGAAAAAAGCTCCAAATTTTTATACAGTAGCGATAGATATATACTGCAGGTAATGTTCTACATTATTTAATATTAATAATAAACATAATAAGCATACTTATCCACACCTTATTTTGCAATACAGCTCAACAAACACATTAGGAATGCACTTGTTTTTAAATCAGCTTCCAGTTATGATAAACAGTTTTCTGTGAGTATAATATTTATTTATTTATTTATTTATTTTACATATGGTTAAAGATTATTATAGTAGCAGGAAGACAAGAGTTAAGAGTTTATTGGTAAGAGAATTTATTGGTAATAAGGCCTCCTCTTCATACCCATCTGGCATTGCCAGTAGAGATGTGAAAAAAAATCTAGTGCCCTTTTTGGCACTTAGGCTTCTATTCAAAGGAACAAAATGTCTGAATCCCTCACTCCCCAAATTCCCCAATTATCTCTGAAGATCATTTACTTAAAGTGCTAACCAACACCAAAAATATTTCCTTGATGGCTGTTTAATTAATACTATTAAACATGCCATTACAGCCATACTCCAGAAACTGTTTAACTTAAGCTTAGTGATTGGTTTTGTCCCTGATGAATGGCACTTAGCAGAAATGATGCCCCTCTCTAAGGTTAGCCTTACAACCAACCATGGTAATTACAGACCTATCAGCATTACAAGCCTCAGCTGCAGAGCCATGGAACATATTGCAACTGACCACATAAACTGTAATATCAAGAATCTTGTTAGACTTGACCCCCAACCATTTGGTTTTGTAAAGGCATATCCTGCTAATCTGGTAAATTTCTTCAAAATGCAAACAAAGGCTATACATGTTGGCCATACAGAGCACATGACATACCTTGACATAACTAAGGCATTTGACACAATTCCCCATAATGGTATCATAAAAAAGCTAAATGCTTTAAAAAATTGACCCATATGTGGTAAGATGGATAGCAATTTGTCTGAAAGACAGAACCTGCACAGTGTGAGATACTGATGCTTCAACACAAAATATGAAAGCGACTAGTGGTGTACCTTAGGGCTGAGTACCGAGATCTATCTTTGTTTTTTGACATTTAATTCCCAGATCTCCAAGCAGAGAGCCAAGATCTCTGGCTGATAATGTCTGCAGATAATTACAAACTAGGGGTTGTTGTTAATTCACTCTGTGAATTAACTGTTCAGAATGAACTTGCCCAGGCAAACTCTTGGTGTCCCAAAATTAGATTCAGATAAACTGCTAAAAAGTCATTAATTTTAGTAGACAACCCCTGCTTCCATCATACTGTCTGGACAACATGCTTCTATGAAATGAAAATGTAGTTCCTGACCTAGGTACTTGGGTTGATGGATGTCTCTCTTATGACCATCACGTAACAACAGTTGTCAGGAAATCCTTAGCCCAGCTATTTGTCAAAAAAATAACAGCAAGGTCTACAGAAGTAATCACTCCCTTCTAATTAGCATTGTTCAGACCAGTTATAAAGTACATCTCCCCTTTTAGGACGTATGTCACTAAACATATCAAAGAATTAAGAAGACCCCAAAGGATCTTAATCAAAAAGATCACAGGCCTAAAGTCTCTGAACTACCAAGAGAGGCTGAAAGCTCTATAACTTTAATCACTGCCTTATAGAATTTTAAGGGGAAGATCTCTGTCTTGCTTACTGTGCTAAAAGGTACTTGTTTGTCCTTGATGTTCTATTTCTCTACAAGTTCCATATCTTCACCAGTACTAGAATCAGGAACCTAATTCTTTACCAAAAGGTAACTAAAACAAGATGGAGGAATATATTTCTAGCCCAGTGCCTCCTAAACCTCTGGAATAAACTTCCCCTGCATGTTAAGAAGTGGGAGGCAAGTGCAAGCAGAATGGCATGAAAAACTGAAGTAAAGAGACAAAAGCATTATGGCAATGATGTGTTTTAAGGCTGATTATAAGCTAAACTACTAAACAATTTAAGTAATATATTGTGGTGAAGAAAATGAACAATTGCAAATAAGATCAAGCTCAAGTATGGCAGAATATGACTAAAGACAACAGATTGTAAAGTAAAAGTAAGCAAATGAAAATGCAGTATTCTGTTACACTAATGAATAATACTTCATTGTCCACTAAGAAGAGTCAAGACCATACCACATTGACTTACCTTTTATTGAATAAATGACATTGACAACCATTAATGATGCCATGGTAATTCAGGTGTAATATATAAACCAATAAACATTAAACCATTAACTCAAAGCCGGTTGGCTTGACCCAGCCTATCCAGCTGCATCTACAGAACCAGGTGCGTAATCAAAGCTACCTTGGAAATGGTGGCAAAACCTCTTTAATTTTTCCTTCCAAGCCACATACCCCTTGATGTTGCCACTGGTCAAATCTGGGTCCAACATGAGGAAAGCCAAGGCTGCTGAAGAGGAACGGGGGCAAAAGGGGGTGAAGTTGTAAGGTCACTGCCAAACCAGCATGTGCCATGCCATTCCCCTCAACAGCCAGCCTTGAAACTGGGCACTCTGGGATATTGGGGAAGTAAGTTAGACCTTGAAGAATTCTTTAATAGTAAAAACAATATCTAAATTAAACAAATCAAAACCAAGATTTTTCAAATGAACATTGTCTGAATCATAAAAATCAGAGTCCAGTCTGTTATGATCTCTGTGCTGAATTACATGCAAACCAATATGACTGGCCACCTGTGTAACTCTATGATTGATGAAATTCCTGGCCCTCGCAATAACACTAGACCTTCTAACACCTTCCAGTAAATTCTTGGTATGATTGAAGACCAGAACAAAATCAAATTTGGATATAACTGCTGTAACAAGTGCAAATCAGACAGCATTCTGGCCAACAGTATTTTCTTAGGAGCCCGAGCCAAATCATTATCCCCATGGTGAATTACCAAAACTCTGGATAAGGCTTCCTCAACAGTGGTTTAATCTCCCAGTGATCTCCCAGAACTGAAACCAAAGCTGGTCAGGAAAACCAAATGAAATAACTGTCCAATTGTTAAGATCAAAAGAACTTGAATGATCAGCCGGGTCATCCAAGGCTTGCATTGTAGCTCTCTTGATGAAAGAATGACCAGTGAGCCAAATGGCCTCCTTTCCTGAAATAGAAATAAAAAATAATGCCTGATATAAGACAAAAAGGTGTCAGACATCCACCTTCCAGCATTTTGAATGACCTTGACAGAAGGCCTCTCCATGGCCAAGTCAGAGGTGTGACCTATCTGGAAGGAATGCAATGAATACCTTTGTGGATAAATTCCTTGCCCTACCATGGCCTTTCTAAGTAGTAAATTAATCTCTGCCAGGCTAAAAGGCAGGCCTGAGACCTGAATGAAAACTGGGCCTGACCTCCTCCCTTTGGGAGTAATATTAAATAACAATGTGATTCAATGCACTGGGCAAATGGCAAATCCACTTGCCTTGTCTAATTGAACCTTCTGATAGTTATTAGATTGATTCATCTTAGATTTCTTCACCCATATCAGTATAAATTCTGTGTGAATCACAAGGTCTTCCCAGCAAAGGTAAAAGAGTAGTTCATTAGCACGAACTGCACCTGCATATAAACACATGAACAAATCTGCTAATGTAACAAATATATGAAAATCACCCAGGGTGTTATGCAGACCCAGAGCAACAAGGAGAAGGAGTTGTTTCCGAATAGGCCTCCTGGAATTCCAGGAAAGCCCGCAAATATTCTCAAGGCCCCTGAGCAACCTCCAAGTCAACCTGTGACCTGACACTTCCTGAAGGCCTAAAAAGCACACCAACCATCCTAAAGCTGCTAAGTGCACACTGAGAGTTTTTGGCAAGTCGCCTGTGGAAGACCTGACCACTACAAATTGAAGTAACAAATGAACACCCTATGTCCTGAGACCAAAGGGCAAAAACCTGTAGAAAGTTTTGAAAACCTGAAGGGATGAAGAATATGCCTTCTGGTATTTTCCTGGCATTACTGGCCCAGCAGCTGGCAAAGAGTGATACTGCTACTCTTCTCCAATTAGCTAGACTCCCACAAGACCTGGAGTGACCTTTGGATACGAATGCTTGGCCAGCTGAAACCTGACAAACTGAAAATGGGAAAGACTGTCAGCTATAGGGTTAAGGTGAACAGGCACATGCAGATTAGAGAGTGACAAGTTCATTTCCAAACTCAGCAAAACTAAAAGCATGATAATACAGTGGATCCATTTGGACCTGGAGGATTATTTATTTAGGGCATGGACCACCAAGATATAATCCAGGTGAAAAAACATCATCCTGTTGTGTAAGCTGTCCTTTCATACCAAGAATGCCGCTCAGGTGGGAATCATTTCCAAAAATGTAATGTCCCTCCTCCTCTCCTTGGACCAGCTCTTCAACCGCCTTATGGTGAACCAGGTGTCTTGGAAGTAATCTCCCATACCAGATCCCCCTGCTACATCCATGAAGAGCTTGAAGTCACTGGAGAAAACTCAAGGGGACTGCAAAAATGATACCCCATTGAATGGACTCAAAAATGTGAACCATAGTCAAAGGTCATCCTTAACTGTTCTGGTCAGGCATACAAATAAATGTTTTGGCTTGTTCCCTTTCAGCAAGTCAGAAATGGACCACAGAAAGGTCCTGCTTGGGGAGACTGTCATGCAGGTAAAATTCAGCAACCCATGTAGCTGCATGATCTCCCCTATGTGAGCTTTACTAGACCCCAAAACCCTCTAAAACTAATGGCCGGACTTGTTGAAGTTTGGGCAACAGAAGCATGAGTGAGTTATCGATGGTATCAATCTCCAAACCCATAAAGTTCAAGACTTGCCTCAACCCCACTGATTTGTCGCTGGCCAGCGGTACTCCCAACTCAAAACAAAGCTCCTCAAAAATAGACATGCCCATCAAAACAACTTTCTGACCCTCCCCCACTATCAGAAAATCATCCAAGTAGTGGACTGCTGCCTGGATGGGAGCTCTCTGTTGCCAGCACCAGTTCAAGGCTGTGCTAAACAGTTCGAAGTCAGCACAAGCCACAGAGCTCCCGACTGGCATTGCATTGTCAAAACATAATTTATCTTCAGACTGAAAACATAAATAAGGCCAATCTTCCTATCTCATGGGAAGAAGGCAGAAAGCAGACTGGATGTCCATCTTGCAGAGCCAGGGGTCAGAATAGCCCAAAATGACCTCTGCCACCTGATTCAGGAAACAGTAACATACCTTGTCCAGCTCAAAGTCAATAAACCCATTGAATGATTCTTTTGCAGGGTGGGACAGATGATGACTCAACCTGAATTCACCATTGTATTTCTTGGGAACAAGATCAATGGGAAAAACTTTAAAACCAGGTCAGAGGGGAGGGGTGGAAAAGGGGCCAATTATCTTGCCAGTTGAACATACTTTCTCTATAAACATAGCAGTAATTTCTTCATGTCTCTTAATGGATTACAGATTTTTAATTACTTAGAATCTAATGGAGCTGTGGAATGAATAGAAAAGCCAGTGGAGAAGCCTTTCTGCCACCTTCTGATTCCAGATAAGCTGACAATAATCAGATCAATTTGTCTGGGTGAATGGGGGAGTGAGCCTGCTGTGTTATTCTCAAGACTCCTGCCAAAGCCCTCCCCCCATGGCCAGGGAAATGCTGCTTAACTTGAAGAGAGATGCTATGCCCTCCCAAGCTCCCCATCTGCCTAAGAAACACCTGGAGACAGAGTGACTTTTCCTACATCCTGAACACAAGTGGCTGTATTTTCAGGCAGGCTAAAGGCATTTGCCATGGTTGAAGGCCCAGCAAAAATGTGTTTCCTTTGTAGTACAGCTCCCTCCATCAATCTTGGTGGCAGCTGGCTTATCCAGCATGGTACTGCACCATATGTCAAGATACCTTAACCCACACCTGAGGGACTTATCAGTTTCCTACAATGTTATTATAATTTGCCCTACTGGAACCCCATTTTGCATGGTGGGCTTCTTTTATGGCCACAAAGTACTCTAATAAAGGCGGGGCCTGGCTGGGGTCCTTCTTGATAATTACCCCCATGAACACCACAAAACCCAGGGACCAGGTATCCCAACACCTGACTAATGTCCTGACTGATGTCTTTTTCCTAATGGCCACTAAGGCTGCCATCAGGTCCTTGTTATACATGTTGTCAGTATCCAAGATGATTTAATTCCTTCTGTAGCCTCCAAATCAAATATATCTACAAACTCCCCTTCGATAAACATAACTTGGACCTTGGTGGGCACATGCACTGTGGTCATACCTCTCAACCTCTTATTGCAAGAAATCTGGACAAAGTCCAGCAAAATTGGGGGACATAGGCCCAAAAATAGGGACATATTTTAAATATTGCTCTTATAAACTTAGAAAGTTGCTAGAGTAACAGAGTTTGTTTTAACATACATTTTCTGAATGATATGAAGTCTGAAACTCAAATGTATGTAATTATTTAATAACTTTAGTCCTAAGATCATCCCAGTGATTTTTCAAAAAACAAAAACACATATTTTATGAGTAATAGACCAAAAATATGAGCCAAAAATCTGGACATTTTATGAAAATCTGGATAGTTGAGAGGTATGACTGTGATGTGAGACCAAGAGGAAACTGGAACCTGAAAGACTGAAAGTAGATATCGGGGACAAGAACTGGGGAACACAATCATCTGGATAAGGTAGGATCTCCCTCCCTGAACCACTGACCACCACAGACTCACTATGCAAGCTGGGTAATGATGGTCATGCAACCTGACCAGCATCAGTCTACCCCCACCCCCTGGTAACAACAACTGCACAGGCACCAATGTTTCTTTCCAGATCTAGGTCAAACAGCCTAACCCTCCCCTCTTCTGCAAAGACTTTATAAACTCCTCCAAACAATCCTCAGAAGACTGACTCCTACCTATAAGACTTAGCCCAGCGGACACACCACAGATGTTACGTTGAGACTCTGATGATACTTCGGATAAACAGGAAGGGGTGGCCTTTTGACCAGAGGAATCCCTTTTGGTTTTCTTTCAAGACTTCTTGTCCAGGGCTGGTCCTTGGGCTGAAACCTCTTCTATATTCAGATTATGGTCTCTTCTTGGAGTTCTGACCACGCTCAGCTGCCCCCACTAAGTCAGAAAGTAAGTATTGAGCCTCTTGAGAAAGACAAAGGAACTTCTCCTTAACTGACTGGACCACAGTGGAGCCTGAAAAATAGACAGGATTAATAGAGAGAAAAAAAATTCCAATTAAAATTGCCAACTCAGTAAATCCTTGGATGTTGTGCTACTGCAGGGTTCTAAAATGAAAAGCCCTCCAGGTGCTTGCCTTCACTTCACACTGGACTTGACAAAAATGCACAGCAACAGAAAACTGATATGCTGCTGCGGGGGTTCTAGAATGCAATGTTTTTCTCCTACTATAATCAGCTCTGCCAAAGAGCATGGACATAACCATCCCTCCCTGATTAAAGAGTAGGAAAACAAGATAAAGTAACTGGAATGAGCAAATAAAAGTACCCACAGGAGCAATGCGTAATTGAACTTATCTGTTGCCAAACCAGAATAAAGCAACAATCACTACAGCAGCATTGTGTCATGCCAAAAATGCCCTAAGTACTTTTAACAACAGCCCTTAACACTACAGCATCCAGTTGCTCATACTTACAAAAACATATACAACCATTGGTGCCAGCTATAAGCACTTATGTCCAAGCAAAATAAACATATTTAGACATACCAACCTCAAGCTGAAGACCTAAACCAAAACCAGTTCTATTATTAACATTGCTCAAAACTGCAAATTAAAACCTTAATATTAATACTGTGACTAACAACCCTGTAAGAAAATTACAAAGCATCTCCTCAAATCATATTTTTCAACTGTACCAAATCTCTCGTTTTTTACTGGTTTTGAGGTCCAAATAATGGGATGCCACAATTCCTGAGTGGCACCCCTTAATTTCTGAATTTCCTGGCTTTTTTAAAAAAAAATTTTCCTGTCTTTTATTCGGGGTGACGTCATCATGTGGGGGCATGCAAGATGACATCAGCTTCGTGAGCAGCCTGCCAGCCTATCAGAAATCAGATGAGGGCTGCATGAGTGAGAGAGACTTGAGTTTGTTTGCATTTAGCATGTGCTGGACTCATTGTGACTTACACATCTCGCACACTGCATTCTAGCCATCTGCAGCAGTTAGGGATTACTAAGGATAAGGAATAAAGAGAGAGGGTCCGGCAGGACAGACAACAGCTTAAGAACTTAGGAAGCCTGACATCATCATGGAACTCATAAACAAAGACATTGGATATCTCCAAACTCTGGACCCCACACAGTTCGGGTTTGTAAAAGACAGATCATGTCTCTTAAACCTGATAGACTTCTTTGAAGGAGTCAACAAAGCCATAGATGAGGGTAAGGTGGTTCACACAGCTTATCTAGATCTCGTCAAGGCGTTCAACACCATCCCCCACTCTGGAATTATAGATAAACTCACTAAACTAGGAATAAATCCCTATGCCACAAGATGGGTTGCCAACTGGCTTACTGACAGAACCCACACTGTGAAAGTAGAAGACTCCAAATCAGACTTCAGACCAGTGACAAGTGGAGTACCACATGGTTCAGTCCTGGGTCCTCTCCTGTTTGGTATCTACTTCTGTGAAGTACAGGCTAACACAGAAGGTCTTTGGCTAACTAAGTTTAAAGATGACTACAAACTAGGAGCCATAATCGAAATTCCTAACGATGTGGACATCCTACAAAAGGGCCTCACTGAGACAGATGCCTGGTGTCAAAGCCATGGCCTCAAGATCAATGCCAAAAAGTGCATTGTCATCCCCTTTGGTAAAAACTCTGTACCCATGAACTACCACATACGCGGTAGTCTAGTTAACACCAAAAGTGTGATAAGAGACTTTGGGACACAGGTGGACAGTAGTCTCTCCTTTGATAATCACATTGCCACAGTGCTCAGGAAATCCTTCTATGTGGCACACCTCATCACAAAATGTTTCTCATCCAGAAAAAAAGAGGTTATTGTTCCCCTCTACTCATCACTCATTAGATCCATTATAGAGTACAACACCCCTTTTGATATGAACCTCACAGGACATCTACAACAACTGTAAAGGCTGCAGAAATACCTCACAAAGAGGATTACTGGCCTCAAACAGATGCCCTACGCAGACCGTCTCAAAAAACTCCAGGTTTACTCCGTTGCATATCGCCTACTCAGAGGCGATCTCTGCCTAACATACAAAGCTATGTCAAACACAGAGCTGTTGGACATGCTCCACTTAAAGAAATCCAAATCCCTCCAAGCTATACACTCTAGAGACCTAAACCTTGTCACCACAATAAACAACTTGCCGGAGGGATAGATTCCTGTCCCAGAGACTTCCCATACTCTGGAACAGACTTCCTATCTATATCAAAAAGAGCTCTTCATTAGCACTCTTCAAGAAAAATCTTGATGATTGGATGGGAAATAGGAAATTCACCCTGGGGATCACTTCTGGGCTCTGCTTGACAGGGGCACAGGAAAATTATTTTCTTGGGTCGCGAAAGCCAGGGTACCTTTTTGATAGGCTTGTATAGGCCCTAGGGCCAATAGCCTAGTACCTACCTATGAACCTATGAACCTATGAGATAAAACAACAAAGCTACTGTTTGTAATTGTGGAGTAGTTTTCTTTTTTTGCTCTCGGAGTGTAACCTGCTACAGAAAATTGGTTAAAGATGATTCAGGGAAAATATCAGAAGGGAAGGTTCATGAATTATGACAGAACCAAATTACGCTCCTGTTTCCCATCAGCTTGATCATGATTTTGTTCTCATGCACGTAAATCTGATTATGTATTGCAAAAGAAAAAAAAGAAAGAAATTTAAAAAATGGAAGATTAAGACAAATAGACTGAATATGTTTCAAAAAGGTTAGTAATTTGGTTAATTTTATGATGTGTTACTGAAGAAATGTATTTCTGTGTAGTAGAAAACTGCACATGCATAAAAGAGGATAATGTTCCACTGAATCTGTTCTAACATAGTTTTATAGATATAGTAAACTGCAATGTTGTTGTGATCTCAGGTCTGCAAACATGACAAGCAACACTGAACCGCAATGTAGTGTTAAAAGTAACAGACCTGTGCATTTCTGAAATGTATAGTGTTAATGCCACACTGTAGAAATGAGTCGTGTTATGGCAAGAATCTTCATAACTAACCTCTATGAAATACTGATAAGCTATCACTGCTACACAAATGCTTCTAAAAAACAAATAATGATAAAGCTGCTTATCAGTATGGAATTACCAGTCCATGCTAAGTTAACAAAACCTGGAATGCTGCCTTAGTTCTCATACATATAAAATGTAAAGAGTATGTTTCCCATTCTTTGAACTGCATCCTTGAGGTCCCATTCTGACAGCCATCACTGGAAAGAGAACATATATTGTATCTGAGACCCGGACATTTGCGCGAATTTAACTTTCACCGAAAGTCAAATTTGCGCTCACACATACCCGAAATTGCTGTTCATCAAACAGCAATTTCGGGTATGTGTGAGTGGTGTGCCAGTCACACTGCGGTGCGAGTAAGGGAATATTCCTTTACTCCACTGTAGTGCGACCTTGGAGTGAGAATATTTAAGTAGGGGGTGTCGGGGGCATAGCCCCCCACATCGGGGGGTGCAGGGGGGTGAAGCCCCCCCTGCAAAAACATTTAATTAGTGTTTTTTTTCACAGTTTAATGGAAGCGCTTTTTCGATTAAAGCGCTTTAGTTAAACTGTGATCAGTATATATGGATTCGGACACTTGCTTTTTCGAGCAAGTGTCCTAGATCCATTGTATCCTTATTAACAGAAGCTTGCTGTGATGTGGCCACTAGTTTTACACATGGTATAAAATGGCTAGCAAATGGCTGGGAAATGATCAGCCTATCTTGTAAAATTAATATGTAACAAGTAACATAATACTATGCAGGCTTTATTGATACTATACTAACTTACATAAAATTGACAAAATGAGGGAAAAGCAAGATAAAATTATGAAAGTATTTGTCCCGATTCCCTTCAAATAACTCACACCAAACCAAAATGGCATTTGAGAACCTTTATTAAAACTTTCACAATCAAAACTTTATTGCACAACATGCTTAGGTTTATTAGTTGCAGCATGAACATGTATGTAACAATTTACCAGGGTAGCATATCCTGCTTACTCTACCCCAAAATAAGCCGCATTGCCTCAACCCACTCATTTACTCTCACTTATTGAAGCAGCGTACAACTGCTCACTTCCATCCCAACCAATCTCCTTGAATCTCATGCCCAACACCAGATGGGGATAAAAGAAGGACAAGTCTGCCCCTCTTCTCTGCTTAATTGACTAATACAAATAACAAATAACCAAATCCTCAATGCCATAAAAAGGGAAAGGGGGGGTGGGCAGTAAGGTCACGCCTAAATCTGACCTCCCAACTCAGCTAAACTGACATAAAACCCTCTTAGCCCCTCCTTACACTTACCTCACTTCCTCCACAGCACTCATCCATCCAAACGTAACCTTTCTCCCTCCAAAAACATTTAGAACATCCTTTTCCTCTTTCCTCTAACCAACTAATGACTTAAGATGTCTCTGGACTAATTGGCTTGTTCCCAAAGCTCATTCAGAATGAACTTAGAACTTAAAGTGACCTGCCACCTTAATTGTACTGTGGTGTTCTCACTCTGCTTCCTAAATTGTGTTTTCTTATTGATATACAACTGGATCTATTCCTGTTGTTAGTCATTGAAGTCTGTAGTGGAAGTATAGGAAAAATGAAGTTTTATGTCACAATTCACTGTTTACCTTGGCAAATAAGTGCATAAAGGCATTTTAGTAACATTACATTTCAGACTCAAAGAGTTCATAAAAAAGTGTATACATTGTAATTACATATTTAACATATATGTTACTATAAATTATAACCTAAATGAAGGCAATGTCATATATCATTGTCAATTAAGTAAACTTTTGAGAAGTATGAAATACGCAGAAAAATCACTAACAAATATTTCCTGTATTAAACAGTAATCAACACCACCAAAAAGACAATAGTATAGCACTGTAGATACTCAAGCATTAATAAATACATTGCCAGAATCCCTTGATTGGGTCATCCTGGTATACATGAACTCTTAAGGTTTTTTTATTAGAACAAAGCAGTATTTCAAGTACATTACATATTGTTTCCGAAACATATTCAACCCAAGAGGCATCAGTAATAGATCTGAGTAAGTGGACAGGGAGATGGTCTTTTATGAGAATGAGGGATATTTATAAAAAAGGAGAAGTGCACTGTAAGGGGAGTAACAGAAAGATAAGTCAAAAATAGGGCCTCTAGTGATGTGGTAAACCTGGAATAAGTGTGATTGTATGCACTAAATTGATTTCTGGATTTTGAACAGGGTTACTCAAGGTGTACCTTATAGGACATTCTCTCTTGTTTTGCTGCTGACAGGACAACATCAGTGTACCTTGGGGGTAGAATGACCCTAAGAAGTAAAAGCGTTATTGGTATAGTCAAAGAAGATGATATGGGCATCAACTTCAGCCTATCTAGAACAAGCTGTATGAAGAAAACAGGCAACCACTGGTTATATTTCTGCATTAACATGGGAATGATCTAGACTGCATATCAAACTGGGAGTTGCCATCACTAATGTGAAAGACATAACAGTCATTAAATTATGTGTTTTTTTTCAAATTACAGTAATATGGTTATCAGTCCTTGTCAGACTGGTGTGGAACCAGGCTCATAGTCAGAGCCAGATCCAACCCTAGGCAACCTAGGCAGTCACCTAAGTTCTGCTGGCTGGGGGGGGGTCCCACTGGCATCAGGGGCTGCCACAGCATTTACTTTTTAATTAAAAAAAATGCATTTCTTCTTTAAGGGAGTTTGTTCTTCTTTAAGAATGCCTTATGTGTCTATATGTCCCTTCATGTGTCAACTCACTCGCTCCCTGCTCTTGCTTCTTATTTTCCATGTTTGCACACATAATTTGAACATAAAGAGCATCCCTGATGCATTTACGCCTGAAAACCTCACTCTTATTTCTTCTGGACATGGAATTAAGAAAAGGTTGAGAGAGAGAGTGTGTGTGTGTGTGTGTGTGTGTGTGTGTGTGTGTGTGTGTGTGTGTGTGTGTGTGTGTGTGAAATGTCCTAGTTACAGATGGCAGAATAGTTAATTTGCTCAGGCTCAAACCCTGTACCTTACTTACAGGAGGCAGGCTAAGAGCCTGAATCATCTACACCAGCTACCAGACTACTCAAAGTGCAGTTCAAGGAATTATGAGTTGCAGTGCATTTTCGAGGAATAGTGAGGCTTCACTGCATTTCAAGGACTTATAAGATCTAATGCATTTTAAGGAATTGTGAGCTTCAGTGCATTTTCTGGGAATTGTGAGCTTCAAGAGAAGAGAAGTTCATTGTTGCTAATGCTATGTCTGTTTTTAATGTGCAAATGCTTTGTTTAGCAAATGTTCATCACTGTCTGTGCTGTAGAATTTGAAAGCAGTGTTAGCAGCATAGCAGGTCACATACTTGCTTTTGATGCAGATTGCTGTGAGTTATACTCCCACACCATATAGATGGATTGCTGATACTGTGTTGCGCTTTACTTTTGGGTGGGGGTGCTACACTGCTGATTAGTAACAGTAAACCTGTTGATGCTTTGCCATCCCTTCCCTTTTGCAATATTGCCAGCTTACCATTTCTTTAATGTAACTTAGACAATTTATTCTTTAAGGGCCAATAGCAGGGAATTCGTAGATGAAATACTGAAATATAAAGTTGTTTGCTAGCAGCAACATCTTCATTAGTTACAGAACTCTTTTATGTGGAATTATTCAGATGGCTTTTACTTCTGCAGATATTGTGCATACTGACTGATATCCCGTGGCCTTTTGTGGTTGAACTGTTCTGAAATGGGTAGTTCTATTATCATTGCTTCATACATTTTGTTTCATTGCTGACTGGAAAAATTTCAATGCTACAACTTTAAAACACACTATAACAAGTGGTGCTGTATTATATAATGAATATAATTTAGTACAATCAGGAAGGTGAATCAAAGAACACATGCAATTCTGTTTGGTCCTAAAATGCATGCAAGGGGCCAATAATTTGAAAATAGCCCAAATGTAAACTTTATCCGTCACTGGCCAGATGTATTTTTGTTGAATGTGGGTTTCAATGCTGTTTCAATGAATATGAGTTTCAAGGCCAGAGATGTTTACTTTTAATGCTAAGTCTGTTTTCATTGAGAGACTGTATTGATTTGTTTAGCAAATGTCTATCAGTGTTTGTGCTATAAAACTTGAAATAAAAGTTTTACATTAAATCCAAATATCTGCAATCATTGTAGATGTAAAGAAGAAAATAATATAGACACAGACAGGTTTCAACAGTGTTTATGGCAACTGCGGAGAAATAGCCAAGTAATGGTACACTGGAATGGCCACGGCGATAGGGCTGCTGTGTATGTAATGGGGGCCCTATCAATTACACTGCCTAGAGCCTCATTTGACCATGATCCAGCTCTGCTCATATTCAGAAAGTAATAGAGGGATCCAGGAAATGTTTCAGTCACAACAGAACAAGGATGGTAAGAGATTTTGTCTGTTAACTCCTACCACTCAGGCATGCTGATCATAGGAATTTTATATGGTATAAGGAGGAAAGGTTCCACTGAAGAACTTTGGATTTGATTTCTTTATTTGCATTTTTGGTCACTGTTGCAGGGGACAATTTACATGGTGAGATGTAATGGAGACCCTGGATGGGGGCTAAAGGATCATGAAGCACAGAAGTAGGTGAGTGCAAGACCATCCTATCCAAAGAAAATGATAATAGGGGCAAACAAAAACATGGCAAAGGGATTAAGGAATGGGTGACAAAATGAAAGTGAAGATGAGGTTGACTTGGTGATTAAGGCAGGTATCACATCTTTACCTGGAAGAAAAGAAAGAATTTGTCTTCTGAGAACTCGGAGGAAGACAGTTAACACAGCCTTTCTGCAAACAAAAATGAGAATTTGGCTATAGACATAATGGAGCAAAATAGATGACCAAAATAGATCCCTTACCCTTTTGTTCAAAATAGAAGAAGTGTGTCTGTGTCTGTTTTTATTGGAGGAAAGGGGGAACAACAGGACAAAGTACTGTACCTACCAAAGATAAAGGCCTGAATTCATGAACATTACATGGTGTGCACCTCACAGTAGCTTTTTGTATTCAGAGGCAGCCTTACTGCAGTGCTTTTGCATGATGGTATTTGGCATGATGGTGGGCTGTCTTTGTGGCCATGATAGATGATAAGGAGGTATTCTGGGGGAAAATCATATGCTAATTAGTTATGTGCTGTCACCCAGAACTACCTGCAGTAAGGCATTTATGCAGCTCAATGATTCAGTGGAATGCTCGGCAGTGTAAATTACAATAACTGCTCCTTGCCACTTGTAATGATCATAGTCAAAAAGCCATGTTCATCCATCTAAACTGAGGTAAGTGCTGGGGAGTTTAGCGGTCAGGTTGCGTTAGGTTGTGTGTGCGTGTTTGTATCTGAGGAGCAGGATGCGTGAGTGTGTGTCTGTCTGGGAGATTGCAATACAATGTACAATGTGTGTTTTAGCAAACTCAGAGCCAGCCAGATGTTGTCAAATAGTTTGCTAGCTGTATGTTTTGGATCATACAGCCTCAGTTTCATTGAAGAACACAACTCCTTTTAAATAAACTAAACAACTCTTCTTTTTAGTAATTATTAGGGGCAATGCATTCAATATTTCCATGCTGACATTAAAAATACTACATATAAGTGAAGTTTCACACATAGCTGTCGCCACACATGCATTGTTGTTTCTAGTCACTCATTCTTGAGTTTTAATTTCCACTCATAAATTCACTGCAGTAACATTGTTGTTTATACTTTTATTCAGGAGAAAAATTTCCCCTCATACCACTCTTTAGTTGATTATATATAGGAAAAACCTTCCAAAGTATGTTTCTGCCTTATTATTTTCATACCTTGATTGGTCTTCTATAGAATCTTTGACTTCTTTCCAGCTTTTTCATTTGTTTTTTATCATATGACCATACTGAAGCACAATATTTAATATTCAGTCTCACCCCCAAGTGCAATGAGGCATTAAGATATCTTTACTTCTATAGGTGATGGTACGGGTCTACTTCAGAAAGTTGAATGGCCATAACATCAACACTCATATGGCTGAGACGAAAACATTGTTTCTTTACAACATCAAACCCGAAATAAATAAATAAAAAAACTTTTTCTTTTTTTTTTTTTTTGCTGCAACCCACACACCCCTGCTACTTAAATATACCAACTCCAAGATCACATATACATTGAAGTGAATGGGAATTTTTCCCTACAGCAATCTCAATTTAAACGGTTTGATGTTGTAAAGAAAAGATGTTTCCATCTCGGCTAAGTTCGACATTATGGCTGTTCAACGATCTGAAGGGAACCCAGTGGTACATAGTATACCCATAATAATACTGCAACATTTCCTAACCACTTCCACTATTTTAATCACAAATGATCATTTTTTTTCAGCCTTAACACGCAAATCCTTCATATACTTTTAACCCCCCCCTACGATTGTAGTTTGAGTAGCTTGTAGATGACATCAGTTTTTCCTCACCAAATTGTATCACTTTGGATTTTGTTGCATTGAACTTCATGTTTTTTGATTTTGTCCAAAAATCCAGATTATGTATACAATTTTGTAAATGTTGTTGGTCATTTAAATTAAGAACTATTGACTTGATCTTCATGTCATCAGAAAACTTACTAACTTCACTTGTACATTTCTTGCCAAAGAAAGTCTCGCATAAACATTGTGTAATATCGGGTCCAACACAAATCCCTGTTGTACCCCTCAAATCAATTCCTTTACAGAAGATGGTACTTCCCTAATTTTAACTCCACATTTTCTAATAGCTAATCAATTTCTTATCCAAGTACTTATATAACTGCTCACTCCAATCCTCCCCATGATTCTTATAATCTTATTATGAGGGCGAGTATCAGTGGCCATTGCTAAATCCAAGTACACCATGTCAATTGGAAGACCTAAATCCAATGATTCCCAAACTGTGTGATAGAAACTGAAAAAAATGAGTTACAACCTCTCATTTGAAAAGCTGTATTGGTATGTATCACTCTTTATTATTAACATACCTCTCATAAGTTGACATGCAAGTCATTCCAAACAGTTTCCCAGTACATCCCAATACACGTGTCCGACTTTTTGGACAGTAGCTGTCAAGTGCAGAGGCTGAGCCTCCTTTAAATACAAGTATAACTATAGGCTCTTTCAAATTTGTTGACACAAAATCTGTTATTAATGATTCCTAAAAAAGAAACTGCAGGCGGGGGATATGTTCTTTATGTATGAAAAAGCCATTTAGTCCATTTAGACTGGCCACAATATGTTTTTAATTGTTTTAACAGCACTGGCCATTACTGTACTGGTTATAAAAGGACAGCTTTCAGAGCTAAGGAAGATCAGGCCCTTCCTGTAATCACTAGTATGATGACCCTGCCAGTAAATGATTCAACAAATAAGTTAGAGAATACCTCAGGTTTGCAAACAACCACATCATTTACTATTTTATTAAAAAATTGTTTGAGAATCTATGCAATAATTATATGTTTATATAGTGCGTTTTTATTACTGCCTGCATGTTCAAGAAGCCTGAACTCATATTCTAACCTTGAAGTTCTTATCAACGTCTTAGGATTGGTTCTTGCCTCTAAGGGCCTACTATTATTTACTTTATTTGGTCTTCTCTTGGAGGTCTTTCTCAGGTAGTTCTTTCCCTTTCTACTTTTTTCCAACTTCCTACTCTACCATAGTCCACCATAAACATTTGCATCTTTTATTTCTCCCTGATACTATAGGGGCGTAATTGTCAATCAGCTCACCTAAATACTGATAGAAGATATCTGAAGCTTCTGTAATGCGTAACTTATTCACATCTGCCTCAGGTTGCATTTCTTAAGTTGCCCATTCACTGTAGTCTGCTTGATTGTAGGCACTTCTGCAACTAATGTCAGGTATATATGTTCAGAACTCTTCTTTGCCTCTAAACACTAAGTGATATAATAATGATCTGATCCTAATAATTTGGGCATACTACCACAATTAATAATCTTTTTACCAACCATGACAAACTCAATATCTAACATGTTTTTCATTATTTTAGGTTCTGTTACAGTCTGTCCATATCCCTGCACCATACTTAAGCTACTCAGACCATTTATTGCACCATTACTGGCCTCTGGTATGATCCAGTCCATACTTGGAGCATTCAGATCACCTGCTGTTATATATTTGGGGGAGGTGTTTAGTGAGGGGGTAAGTTAGGGTGTGTGTGTGTGTGTGTGTGTGTGTGTGTGTGTGTGTGTGTGTGTGTGTGTGTGTGTGTGTGTGTGCACGCGCGCATGTGTGTGTGTGTGTGTGTGTGTGTGTGTGTGTGTGTGTGTGTGTGTGTGTGTGTGTGTGTGTGTGTGTGTGTGCATGTAGATGGTTGGGTTGAAGTGGCTGTCATACTTCCACACATCACTACACTAATGAACAAACCCTGCAACATTGGGTCAGGGACAGCAACATCCACCAAAGACAGCACTAAAAATGCATGCTGGGGAGACCACTAGCCACCAGACAGAACATTAAAGACATCGACCAGGCTGACCATTACACACTAAGATACCAGGGTGAACTCTCATGACATAATGGCAATTATAGAAGACACAGTTTGGGGAAACATTAGACAATAGGGAGAATGCTTTACTACTATACCTTAACAACATTTATACAAGACATGGGGGTGAACACTAGGCGCCAGGATAACAGATCATGCTTTAACGGCACTTATTCAAGACACTTACCTTCCCACCAGGAACGTTAGACCTTTGCAGTACCATTAGATATCAGAGATGTAATGTGGATAATACTCAAGACTTGGGGGAAAAAAGTAAATGACAAAGGAAGTGAAATAGCTTTGAACTCAGCACCCTTGCCACAGGAAGTATCATTTACTCGCTTCACTAACTGATAATTTAATACAAGAAGGTTTTTTTTTTTAATCTAATGAGGATCTGCCTGCAACAGTTTCTGAGTTATAAGGGATAAGGACAGGAAACAAAGCATACCTTTCAACGTCATAGTGCAAGAAATCTCAACAAAGCTAAAATTAATTGTGGGACAAAGACAGACAATGAGGGATGGATTTTAATTATACATATTTGAGAGTCCCTAGAGTAACAGCTTTTGCACTAGCATGCATTTACTGAAGGACATGAAGTGTGAAACTCTAATGTTTGGCATTAGTAACTGTCAGTAATCATTTGTGATTTACTGGGGCAGGAACAAAGGAGATAATAAGGATGTGTGTGTGTGTGTGTGTGTGTGTGTGTGTGTGTGTGTGTGTGTGTGTGTGTGTGTGTGTGTGTGTGTGTGTGTGTGTGTGTGTGTGTGTGTGTGTGTGTGTGTGTGTGTGTGTGTGTGTGTGTGTGTGTGTGTGTGTGTGTGTGTGTGTGTGTAAAAATGAGGGGGGGTTTGGTGCTTACATTGTGTATTGGACACCAAAGTTAACTACTGTAGGAAGTATAGACAAGCAATCATTAACTGCGTTTCAAAGGCATGGAGATTAGCCAGTAATGAGGTCTTTTCTCACTGCAGATGTCACTGTCTCGGAGTACGATAGTGCTGCATAGGAAAAACAGGATCTTTTTACCACAGCCCTTAATGAAAGCACAAGGATTCATTCTGAATTCTCAGGCATGAGTTGTCCTTTCTGCTTATTCATGTCTGGGCTGCAGAGGAGTAGACAGCTGACTTCTCATTAGAGCTCTCTTCTCACTAGAGCTCACTTCTCACTAGAGCTGGCTGAAAGTCAGGGGACCTCAACCAGCATAAGGTCAACAACAGCTCATGAGGAAATGTAAGATAAGAAGGCCAGATGAACATCAATCACTGTGCTCATACCTCTTAACAATCCTTGATTTTGCAGAACATTTCTGATTTTGCCTCGTAGTTTTAATCTGTTGCTTATAAAAGCTTTGATTTTCTGGTAAATTATTGAGTATTACATTCAATCGATAATGTCACACATTAGAGCTTCATACTCCTTATTCTTCACAAAAAGCACATTGATAAAAAGGAAACCTAGCTCTATTAGCCTTTTTTATTTTACATTTCCCTAATTTTGGCTGTAGCTCCATTATTTTTGCCTCTGTCCAGAATTCTTGATCAAAGATGTTAAGAGGCATGATTGTATGAAGGTTAAATTAGTGGACCCATGGCCTATTTTCATATGTTTATCACTCCAGAGCAGCTGTTCTGTTTGGCACAGGTTAGATCTCCTATGGATGCAGCATTAGTGGAGAGAAAGGGCAGTACCAAGACCTTTCATCGAAGGAATGGAATGCTAAACAAACAGTCCACAGAGGAAAAGATACGACATTTCTGTTGGGGAAGTCTATAATTGAACAGCTAGAGATAGGGTTGTAGTGACAGCAAGGTAAGGTGTATGTTATGGGCAATAACCCGGATGGACAGTGAATGAGCATCTTGAGTAACAGCAGAGATTTAGTTGGACTTTGCTTTATTTATTTATTTTACATTTGTTTACCAGGAATGTCCGACTGGGTGTGAGGCCATTTTCAGTGGAGGCCTGGGGAGAAAAGCTCCACATACAAAACAGACAAAATTATTACAAAGACAAGTTTGAAAAATTATAAAAAAAGAAACATCTTATAACATAATCAAAAATTATGCAATGTATACACATTTAGACAAAATAGGAATATTACAGTTTAAGAAAAATACAAGCAGGCATTGTATAATTTTATGAAGTAGAAGGTTCAATATACAGTGAGAGAGTAGCAAATAGGAGTGTTATGGTTTAAATAGAATACATGTAGAAAATTGTCAAGTAGAAGGGTCAAAGTACAGTTGTTAAGGTTTTTCCTGCTGGGAGAAGCACATTTTAAGAGCATACCCTTGCCTGAAAAGCCCCCAAATACTACAATTTTCTATACTGATGAAAAAAAAAACAGAGAATAAATAAAACACAACTATTTGTTGATAATAAATTCTTTGATCCTTTCTCAGTTTTCATTGTCAGATTAATAACTAAAATATATATTACTGCAGTCTTTTTTTCAAAACAATTGACATTATTAAATATATTTACTTTGTTCATTACATCTAGTCAAACCTGACATAGATAAAGTTGCCTATTTAAAAATCTCCAAGAGTGGATATATTTTATTAACATCTGTATGTGTTCCTTGTTTTCTTTAGCCTAAATAATTCTACTTTTATTTAATGAGGAAGTGATGGAAACAAACACACACACACACACATATATATATATATATCTATATATATATCTATCTATCTATCTATATATATATATATATATATATATATATATACATATATATATATATATATATATATATATATATATAGTATATATGTATGTATGTATGTGTGTATATATAAAATGAATCTATGACAATGCTCAAAGTATTAAAACTTGGAGTGTATGTTATACACTTAAAAACAGAATCACAAATATTCAAATATACACTATTTTGAGTCACAAAGATTCAATGAAAAAGAAAGTAAGCACCCCTGCACAACGCCCCATACCCCCCAGATAATTATATATACCTTAGGTTAGATAAGTTCTCCAATCTCCTCTGTACCACAATCTTGTATTGAAAAAAAATGGTACTTGTGATCAGATGAATTTTGATCAGTCATATCAGCATTTTTTTTTCAGTTTGAGAAGTTGACGTATCGATGCCTTGTAGGGAACCCATATACGAGTCTATAACCAGACTGTTTCAACAAAACAGCTGTTGATATTCTCACTGGCAACCAAAGTAATCGATCCCATATATGTATATGTATGGAGTCACTTTATAATCCCAAAATCCTGAAATATCGAATTTCAGAATTTTGAGATCATAAAGATGAAACCTGACAATCCCGAAACCCCAGAAGCGTGAATTTTAAAATCGCAAACACTATACTAACCATAAACCACACACACACACACACACACACACACAAAGCTTCCCCCAACACACATACACTCAAACCTACACTATATACAAGCAGGAGGGCAACCCCCCCCCCTGCACCACCCACACCCCCCCTACTTAAATATTCTAACTCCACGGTCACACTACACAGACAAGCACACAAAAACACCACCATACAAGCTACATTCCCCTCGCACACACAGATCACAGTAACCAAACTCATTGACACACACTAAAACCACTAACCAAAACCCTTAAAAATAAATACTTACCTGAACTTCCAGTTATCCCTTCACACAGCGCAACACTAGAAGAGCTACTTCAAAATCTCTGTATTTCGGGATTCTGAAATTCGTGCTTCTGGGGGTTTCGAACTTTTGAGCTTCCGGCTTTATAATCTCAGGATTCTGAAATTTGGTATTTCAGAATTTCGGGATTATAAAGTGTTCCCATATGTATAAATATATTATATATATATATATATATATATACATATATATATATATATAAATATATATATATATGTATGTGTATACGTATATATTTATGTATACATATGTGTATATGTATCTTCTTCTTCTTCTTTCGGCTGCTCCCATTAGGGGTCGCCACAGCGGATCATATGTTTCCATTTCTTCCTGTCCTCTCCATCTTGCTCTTACACCAACCACCTGCATGTCCTCTCTCACCACATCCATAAACCTTATCTTAGGCCTTCCTCTTTTCCTGTTACCTGGCAGCTTCATCCTTAGCATCTTTTTCCCAATATACTCTGCATTCCTCCTCAGCACATGTCCAAACCAACGTAATCTTGCCTCTCTGGCTTTGTCTCCAAACCTTCCAACCTGGGCTGACCCTCTAATATACTTATTCCTAATCCTGCCCACCCTCATCACACCCAGTGCAAATCTTAACATCTTTAACTTCCAGCTCTGACTCCTGCCTTTTTGTCAGTGCCACTGTCTCCAACCTATATAACATAGCTGGTCTCACTACCCTGCTGTAGACCTTCCCTTTCACACTTACTGGTACTCGTCTGTCACAAATCACTCCTGACACTCTTCTCTACCCACTCCATCCTGCCTGTACTCTCTTCTTTACCTCTCTTCCACACTCACCATTACTCACCATTACTCTGAACTGTTGATCCCAAGTATTTAAACTGATCCACCTTCGCCACCTCTACTCACTGCATCCTCACCATTCCTCTATCCTCCCTCTCATTCACACACATGTATTCTGTCTTAGTCCTGCTGACCTTCATTGCTCTTCTCTTTCATTAAACAATTTAGTTAAAAACTCCACAAACATTTCACCTAAACACCTCCATGCTTCCACAGATATGTTATCTGGAAGAACAGCCTTTCCATTCTTCATCCTCTTCATAGCTATCCTTACTTCCTCCTTGCTAATCCACTGCACTTCATGATTCACTATCTGCGCATCATCCAACCTTTTCTCCCTTGCATTCTCTTCATTCATCAGCCCCTCAAAGTACTCTTTCCATCTACTCAACACACTCTCCTTGCTTGTGAGTATGTTTCCCTCATTATCCTTTATCACCCTTACCTGCTGCACATCTTTACTAGCTCGGTCCCTCTGTCTAGCCAGTCGGTACAGGTCCTTTTCTCCCTCCTTAGTGTCCAACCTTTCATACAACTCTTCATACGCCTTATCCTTAGCCTTCACCACCTCTCTCTTTGCCATGCACCTCATCTCCTTATACACCTGTCTACTTTCTTCATCTCTCTGACAATCCCACTTCTTCTTCACCAACTTCTTTCTCTGTATACTCCCCTGTACTTCCTCATTCCACCACTATGTCTCCTTGTCATCCTTCCTCTGTCCAGATGTGACACCAAACACCTTTCTATCCATCTCCCTTACTAGCTCTGCTGTAGTTGCCCAGCTATTCAGTAACTCTTCACTACCACCCAGTGCCTGTCTTAACTCTTCCCTGAACTCCACCTCACAATTACCCTTTTTTCAATTTCCACCATTTGATCCTTGGTGCTGCCTTCACACACCTCGTCCTCTTCTTGATCACCAATGTCATTCTACAAACCACCATCCTATGCTGCCTAACTACACTTTCCCCTGCCACCACTTTACAGTCTCCAATCTCCTTCAGACTGACCCTTCTACATAATATGTATATGTATATGTATATCTATATGTATATGTATATCTATAGCTATATCTATATCTACATGTGGTTCCCTTTTGTCAAATGTATGATTTGTTGACAAGTGTAGTGAGTGTTGCTTAATGTTGAAGGTACAGATACCTGAACAGTGCAAATGCTGATACTATGTTTTATTGAGACAAGTGAATGAGGTTGGAAGGGATACAATTGTTTGTGCCTCTATTTGTGAGTTAGGATTAGGTAAGGGGACAGGTAAGGAATAGATTTTGTGTACTTGTGTGGGAGTGTGTGTATTTTACAGTCAGACTTAGGTAAAGGGATAGATGTAGCATTTTTAGTGTGTGTATGTGCATTGTGTGTGTGTTTATGTGTGTCTTGTTTAGTGGAAGTGCTATGGAAGTTTTTATTAAGGCAAGGTGTAGGGCTAGGGTTGAGGGAAGGGACAATGTTAAGGTTGGACTTAATGCATATTGCTACTAAGGTGGTGCATGGGGGGGCAGCGATAATCCATCACATCTTCTTTCCTACAATATATATTTTGCTTGAATTTTTTTTTCACATTTCCTTCCTTTCATATGCTTTCCATGCAATGTCATATCCATATTTATGTTTCTGAATTATTCCCATTTATACTAATTTTGAAACATTTTCCAAAGCATTTCATTCTTTTTACATTAAAAAAAAAAGACAAAAAAAAAAAACAATATTTTGTTATTTTTTTCCTCATTACATTCATTGTGTTTCCTTTCCTCTTTTACTTTATATTTCATATTATATTTTACTGGTAAGTTATCCAGCAAAATTCTCCACCTTAAATCCCAACACCTCATCAAACACCTCAAACCTTCTCCTTCTCTTTTTTACTTATTCCTTTAATTTTTGTAGCCATATCCTAAGAAATAGTTTTCATTGACTATAGTATACCATTCCTTTATTTCCATCAATTTCATTAAATGTTAACTTACATTAATTTAACTTTATTTTCATTTTCTTTCATTCCAGATGTTTTCTGCATACTACTTTTATCTTGCCTTCTGAATTTTCCATACTTCTTCATATTTACTTTATAGAATTTTTCTATCATTTTTGTTTTTCGGACTTTTATGTTATTACCCAAACTAGATGCATGGATGCTAAAATACTACATGGGGATTTAAATACAAACTTACTTCTTTTTATAATCACCCATTTTTAACTGGGTTCAAGCTTGATCACCATATAAAACCCCAAAATGTTTCTAACAATTCTTTCTCCACCTTGTTTGGAAACATTTCTACCCCAAAGTATACTAATTTCATAAAACATAAGTATTTCATATATGTACCTTTTTCATAAGTGATTAATAAAAACTTTTCCACCAGACCAATAGTATTTTAAGTTCTTCTATTATTCCTCTCCTTTGCCCTATTATACATTCACTCACAATTCACTTATTTATTTTCTGATATAATATATGCCATTCTTTTTTTTAATTTCACCAAACCCTTACTCTTCATTTTGTTGATGAACTGTAACACAACCTTTTTGACATGTTTCAAATCCTTACAACAAGCATACTCATCTAAATGTTTTTAGCCACAATGAATAAAGCAATTGCATATGACAAACACATAAGTAATTCAATTCCTTTCTCCATGTCCCATCTTGCTTCTGTCATGCCAGAAGTGCACTTTTATTTTATTGCACTTATTACCTGTACAAAAACAAACATGTTCAAGGGACATTCTTGTTCAACTCCTCTGTTAATTCTTATATTTGTTCCCATCTATCCATTTGCCAGAATTTTCAGCCAGGATTTTTATATCACATTCTAATTAAATTCACTGCTTTCCCCCCAAACATATATGTCTCTTGTATCTTATATACTGCCTCATGGTTCACCATGTCTAATGCTTTAACTACACCATATGTTGCTAATTATGTCACCTTGTTTTCTTCCAAAATCATTCTAACACTTTATTTGCCATTACTAACATTTATTTCACCTCTCTTCCTTTTACAGCAACATTAATCCTATACATCTTTGTTCAATACTTCCTGTATAACTTTTCACATTATTGCATTATTTTCATAAAGCATTATAATATGCATTTCCTATTGTTTTTGGCCTATAATTCATTATATTTTTTTCTTTTATGTTTTTCCATATAAATTTACTTACCCCATCACAGTTCTCTTCTTTTTTTAAACCTCACTCCAACAAATCATTCAAGATTTTAACACTTTTTTTTACTTTCATCCATTCATTTTATTAGTTCAGCACTTCCCTCCTTTACAGTTTCCTCCAATTCTTCCAGCTTAATTTTCTTTTCTAAATGTCTCTTAACATTTCCAGATATCATTTTCACCTTCCATGTTTCTCCCACCTCTTTTTTCATACTTTCCACTTATCAAAAAATTCAACAATCTCCATGATTTCTTTCTGTTTATTTTTTATATTACCTTCTTCACCTAATATTGCATTATACTTCCCTTCACTTATTTTAACTTCTTTCCATAAAACACAAAATGTTTTCTTTTTCCTTTAAAAAGTCTATATATCACTGTATTTACTTTCCCTATATTTTTCTTACACCATTATACTTCTATTTCTCTTATTTTACCACTACCTTGTTATTTCTCTTTCAAACGTCTCATGGTTTTGTTGTATTTGTCCTTATTTTCATTCTGCTTTCAATTTCTAATTTTTATACATTTCTTTGTATATCAAGCACCAAAATGTTCAATTTTCATATAGCCCTATCATTGACATATGTTTTTCCATAATTGTCTACTTTCTTTCATCCTTTTTGCTAACCTAACCAATTCACTTATTTTTTTTACTTCCATTATTACTTCTCTGTCATCTGATATTATAGCCCATACTGTTCTGTAATCTGAAAACTCAGTCATTTCCACTGCTGTTACTTCCTTTATATGTTTTGAATATATATCACATAATCTAATTCAGTTATAAAAATCATCTTCTGTATGTCTAGTCCCTATTTTCCCTGGTTTCATCCCTCCATATTTTATTAACTCTTAAGTCATAATATCATGTGTTATTTTTTCATGTTTCCTTAATTAAGTTACAGTTAAACTCTTCCACCATAACTATTGACACATTAACAACTGCATATTTATTTTTTCAAACATCTTTTTATTTCTGGACATAGTTGCACATGTATGTATCATTTTTAGTCTAAAACACATTTTTCTTCTTCTCATGTCACATGCTAATGCTTTCCTGGGAACTACTACTGTCATACCATATCAAATATTTCTTATTTAATTACTTCTTTTTAAAAACCCAGTCCTTGAACATGTCTCATTACCTATGGACTGTATAATCTTCTTTCCCCACATTGCCTCAACTCTTTCTATTTTTTCCTTCTTTCTTTATACACTTTGTGTCCAGCAAACATGTTGCATCTATACTTCATTTCTTCCACCCTTAAGTCTCTAACAAATTTCTAATATCATTGTGTATACCATTTACATGTAATGTCAATATTCCTGTATCATCTTTTTACATTTTTGTCTCTTTTACTTCCATTTTTTCTCTTTCTCTTTCCCTTTCTTTTATTAGACCTCCCCAATTGATTTTTCATCATTTTATTCTTGTGCTTCCCATCACCAGCTCTCCCTCCTCTCTTCCATATTTTTTAATACTACATACTTATTTTCAACTGATATCGGAGATCTCTCTGTCTGCAGACCATCCTCCTCTTCATTGGCTCCCTATTAGCTGAACGAATGTTTAAAATGTTGAGTATGACATGCTCGACAGCTTTTAGGTGAACATTCATCTAAGCAAAAGCTAAGAAAGTTGAAACAAGGAGTTTCAAAAAGTTATAGTTGGCCAGCCACCAGGAAGCCAATGGCTGACGTCAGAACATTCATTTTCTGTAGCCATTCTTACAGTCCTCTACTGTGGTGCGGTCTCGTCGTTCACCCTGTGTAAAATTATGACAATCCTCCACTGTGGTATGATCTCAGAGTTGGTATATTTAAGTAAGGGGGTTTGGGGGGTACAGCCCCAACATTGGGGGGTATGGGGGGCAAAGCCCCCCATTTATTTTGTTTGTTTATTTGTTTTTTGTTTTTGTTTTTTTGGGGAGTTTTAATGGTGTACAGTACCTTTTAGCTGTCAGTCGTTGGCTTCCTGATGGCTGGCCAACTATAAGTTTTCAAAACTCTTTGTTTCGACCTTATGGGCTTTTGCTTAGATGAACTTTTGCTTAAAAGCTGTCGAGCATGTCATACTCGACATTTTAAGCATTCATTCATCTAATATAGACGCTCTTCATTTATCTCATCCTTTCCAGTATTTTCTACTTTCCCTTATTCGCTTATTTCTTTGTAATAATTTCTTAATAATTTCTTTTTCACACATATTTTCAGTAACAGTTTAAACAATTGTCCCCCTTCTCTACTATTTTCTTCTTCTTCATTTTCCCTATCATGTTCCAACAAAGGGCAGTCAAACTAGAAATACTGAGTTTTATTACATTTTCTATATACTGACTTACAATTGCTGGGAGTATGCTCACTTTTTCTACATTATCCAAATCTTCTTTTGTTACAATTTTGTAACAAATGTATTGCTTCACTAGGAAAAAAAAAACATCTTTATTATGTCCACACTATCTAACAGTGCCTGTTGTCTCATTTAACATTGGATTTAGTACATGCTATATTTTCCTTCACTCACATTCCACAGTATTCTTGACCTATATGTGGAAACGTATCTTTCATCATACACTCTATTGAACTTCACAACAAACAGAAACAAGTTCTTAACTAATATTCTTCTACATCCAATGTTCTGAACTGTACATTTATTTTTTTTCTTTTCACTTCATGCTTGAATTCTGAAACAGAAAGACTTTCCATTGTGATAGATTACTTTCTTCTCCTCTTCATTCATAAAGTGTTGTTCTAACAAATAGGTATCAATGTAACTTCACAAAAGTCTTCATTTATCGAAGTGAAATAATGTTCATGTGTCCTGTAAATCAAACTTACTGAGGGAATAGTATTAACCATAATGCTATGTCTGTTAATGGCTTCATTGCTGTTTTGTTCTGATTCTTACCACTGGTCTTTTTTTCAACATATTCAGTCCTTTAGTGCTCCTCTGTGGGCCAGGGCTCCCCCCTTCCTCCATGCATAAATCTTTGTAGTTCTCCTTTCAGTGTTTGTATCAATTCTTCACTTTATCTTGTTAAGGTGCATGTCCTTAAAATCAATTGTCTATCTGATTTATACTATTAATTTCAACAGTTGTTTCTTTCTATGCCATCTTCTTACTAGCATTTTCAGAAATGTCCTGTTCCTGTAACATTCATTCAACCATCATATTCCAGTCAGCCTTATGTCCATCCTTAACTTATTCCTCCTGAATTAAATCTATTACAACTAATGATTCAAGTCCTTCACACTCAAAACTGGACATAATTGCCTTTGTCATCTCTCTATCAGGCTCCACAGACCCTACAGCATTCTAACCTCATTGACAGCTATCCTTTTCCATGTTGTAAGTGTCTGAGACCAGTAGCAGTCCTCTGTCCCACCTAGTGGCTCAGACCAAAAAAGAACAGAAGAAGTTTGCTGGTGCTCTGCCATCTTCCATCTTCCCGCAAAAATGGACAGTGACCTAGTAGAACTAAGCAGGCCAAAATAAATAAATAAATAATAAACAAATACAAATCTATTCAGTTATTAGGTATAGCATCATATCCACTGTAAGACATTTCATATTCTCAGTCTCTTCAATATGCATTGCTGTCTTGTCTCTCAGCTTACACTATTATTCAATGCCTCACAACAACTTATCCTCTCTGTAAAAAAAAAAAGAAAAAAAGAAAACACTACCTTCTCTTCTGACATAGCTCTTGGTCTCCAGCATAGGAACATAGGAACAATCCTGGGTAAGGGTTCCAAAGGATCCTAAGATGTCTAGCCATATATACCTTTAAGTAGTCACACTTATAAGTTTGTACCTCCCTTTGCTACCTCTCATACTGGGCACTGTACGCATAAGAATCTTGGAATTTGTATGTATCCATCTAATCATTAGGACTAGCCTTAAAGGTTGTCAAATAGTACTTTGTTTGACATGAAGTGATGAGTCATTCCATAAGCTGGTAATATGTTGAGTTAGGAACCTATCTCTCAAGTGTATTTTGTTTATGTTTTGGTATACATGTTAGTCCCTGTTGTGGATGTATTTGTTGATTTACTGGTTTTGCAAAGAAACAGAAGGTCAGATAAGGATGGGTCTTTTGTGACATGAAAAGCAAGATACATGTCACCTCTATGCAATCTGTAGACTATTGGGTATAAGGGTAGCTGTGCTAATCTATTAGAACAGTTGACGGATTTAAGGCCTTCAGTTTTCTTGGTAAGGTATCTTTTGAGGCCTTTCTAGTTTAATGGTAAGCTTCGAATTATACATGCAAAAAAGGGACAGCATATTAAATGTCGGGTCTGATAAGGGAACAGTACAGTGACAGGATAACGTACTTGATTCTTAACAGTGCTTTTTTGTAAACAAACAGGTGGTGGTATGCATATGTTGCATTTGGGTCAACCCCTTCCTCAGCCCATCCCCCCTGCACAGCCATTCCAGTGTCCCATTATTTGCCTATTTCTTCCCAGTTGCCATAAACACTGTTCAAAACTCTCAATGTGCATACTGCTTTCTGCTTTACTTCTACAATGATTACAGATATTTGGATTTAATTTAAAACTTTTATTTCAAATTTTCCAGCACAAAAACTGACAGATGTTTCCTAAACAAAGCAATACAGTCTCACAATGAAAACAGACTTAGCATTAAAACTTCTGTGACTTTGAAACTCACATTCATTGAAACAACATTGAAACCCGCATGCAAAGAAAATGCATCTGGCCATTGGCAGATTAAGTTTACCTTTGGGTTATTTTCAAATCATAGACCCCTTGCACACATTTTTATGACTATGCAAAATTTCTTTGATTCACCTTCCTGATTGTATTAAATTATAATATATAATAATTAAATATATAATATATAATATATATAATACACCACTTGTTAGAGTATATTTTAAATTTATAGCCAGTAAGCAAAGAAACAAAACATATGAACCAATAACTGCCCAATTCAGAACATTTCAACCATAAAAGGCCACTCAAACTTCTATCATTACAACCCGCCAATATCAGTCAATATGCACAGTTTCTGCAGAAGTAAAAGTTATCTGAATAATTCCACATTAAAGAGACCTGACTGTAACTAATGAAAAGGTTGCTGCCAGCAAAAAAACTTTTATATTTAAATATTTCATCTACAAATTCACTGCCTGCTGCCTTTGAAGAATAAATTGTCTGTGTTACATTAAAAATGATGAGCTTGTAATATTGCAATAGGGAATGGGTGGCAAACTAAAACAGGTTAATGGTTACTAGGCATCTTATCCAAAGAAGGACATAGTCAGGACTGCAACACCCCACCCTCTTAAAATCCAACAAAGTATCAGCAATCCATCTACATGCTGTAGGAATAGAACCCACAGCCTTCTGCATCAAAGCAAAAGTAGGGTACCTGCTGTGCTACTAACACTGCTTTAAAAATCTAAACACACAACAGTGATACCATTTGCTAAGCAAAACAGTTGCATATTTTTGGTAAAGGATTCAGGCTCTTGTTTCCTGTAGCTAAGGTAAAGGGCTTGAGCCTAAGAAAATTACTAACCACCTGCTAACCCTGACTAGGGCATTTCACTGTCTCTCACACACACACACACACACACACCTCAACCTTTTAATGCAAGAAATCTGGACAAAGTCTAAAATAAATATGAACAAATTATAAATATTTCTCTTATGAAGTTAGAAAATTGCTAGAATAACAGGATTTGTGTTGGTATGCATTTTCCCAAAGAATATGAAGTCTAAACCTCAAATATCTGTCATTATTTAGCAACTTCAATCTTTTTATGAGAAAAAATAAAAATATGGGGCAAAGATCTGGACATTCTACAAAAACCTGTGCAGTTGAGGGGTATACTACCTATCTGTTGCACACACACAAACCATACCTCTGAACTTCTTAGCACAAGAAGTCTGGGCAAAGCCTGTCATAATGGGGGGACAAAGGCCCAAAATTAGGGACACATTTTAAATATTGCTCTTATAAATTCAGAAAGTTGCTAGAATAACAGGATTTGAGTTAGAATCCATTTTATAAAAGATATTAAGTCTGAAACTAAACTCAAATGCATGCCATTACTTAGTAACATTAATCCTTAGATCATCCTGACGATTTCTCAAAAAAAAAGATAATTTTTATGAGGAACAGACCAACAATATGAGGAAAATCTGGACATTCTGTGAAAATCTGTACAGTTGAGAGGTATTACATACACATACACCCCTACCTCCCTCTTACACCCTCCCCCATACCTCTCAACCATTTAGAGCACGAAATCTGGACAAAGACACACATAATGGGGGGGGGGTATCCAAAACTAGGGACACCTTTTAAATATTGTTCTTACAAACTTAGAAAGTGGATAGAACAACAAGTTTTGCATTAGTATGAACTTTCTGAAGGATATGAAGTCTAAAGCTTAAATGTTTGCTATAATTTGCTGTCTTAATCCTAAATGATTTGCAAGGGATTGCCAGTAAAACACAGTTTTATGAGAAACAGACCACGGCTGTGAGACTAAAATCTTGACATTCTGTAAAAATCTGGACATTTCCCTTACTTAAAACACACACAAACACACACACAGACCTACCTACTTCTTATACACAAACACACACTCACTCACACACACACACACACACACACACACACACACACACACACACACACACACACACACACACACACACACACACACACCTACCTACTTCATATACACACAAACACACACACACACACACACCTACCTATTTCTTGCACACATGCACACACACATTCTTCTTAAAAACTTAAACACACATGCACACCTACCACTCATTTGTCCAGTTGTGGTCCACAGTTCAAACATCTTCAGGAATTCAAATTTCACACATGCGGACCAGGAAGATATAAACGATTGGTCACACATTGCATAGATGCAAAGGGCGCCCTGACGCAAAGGGCATTCTTAAAGAAGAACACCCTTAAAAAAGAAAGTTTTTTTTTTTTTTTTCAAAGAAACAGGGCAGCAGAGGTGCCAGTATACTGTACTGGCATGTACTGACCCCAAAAAAGCCCTGGTTCTTAAAGATATTTGCTTGGAAAATAGATAGAAGGATTTCCTAAATATGGTTAAAACACGATGTTTGGTATCAGCGGATGAGCAGATAACAGTACTCAGCTTACAGTATTCAGCAAACGTGATCAACCTCACATTTGGGATAATAAACAGGATGCCTGCAAAATAAATGTCAAATAGGAGAGGGCTAAGCACTGATCCCTAAAGTAAGCCACTGGCTACATTTTCACATTCAGAGAAAGTACCAGTAACTTTCACATCCTGGGATATTTCAGATAGCCAGTCTGCAATCCAGGAGATAACAGGGATTTACATTAAGTTTGTCAATTTTTTGTAACAATTCTAGCATGGGGAATAGTGTGAAAAGATTTGGTCAAATCAAGATGAGCAGTGTACACGTCCTCAGCTGATGTAAGTTAACTAGGTTCAAGAGATAGAACCTGCTATTCACAGAACCAAACTGACTGTGGTATACCTACACACACACACACACACACACACACACACACACACACACACACACATATATCTATCTATCTATCTATATATATATATATATATATATATATATACATATATATATATATATATATATATATATCTATATATATATATATATATATATATATTGGTTAAGTTGCCAGTGCCTGCAGAACTAAGACCTGCTGCGATATGTTCCATGGCTTTGCATCTAAGGCTGGTGAAGCTGATTGCCCTGTAATTGCCTGAATTTGTCTAGGGGAGTCACAATCACTGCTCTGCAGGCATCAGACATAAATCCTGTAGATACCCTGAGGTTGAACAATTTAAGTATCTGCTTAAATATTCATACTTGGCACTGATGAGAATGCAGCCTGGTATGTTGCCTGGTCCAACAGAAGTGTTATTTATAGCATTTGATAGGACTGTTAAGACTTTTCTAAAGTGATTTCAGGGGAAACTAAACTTTCAAGAATACTGGGTGCAACACTCAGGGTAGGTGGGGTAAAATTAGCACTAACTTTGCCTTTTAATATTTTGACTGTATTCTTGGCACTGGCATATGCAACATCATTATAGATGAGCTTATTGCTTTGTTGGACATTTTCCTTGATTTCCTTGCATAACTGAAGAAAGGCTTGTAGTTTCCTTTAGTGTTGTGGCAAACTTAAGCTCGTACTCTGCTTTACGTTTTCTACAGTTTCCTTTTTAGCATATTTCATTTTGATCCTGAGATAAGAAGATGGGGACTTCTTAGAACTTTTCAGCACTATCCTTCTTTTGATCCAGTTTATTATTAAGGGGAAAGGGTTCAAGCAGAGGGGATTTATTCTTGAATTTACCATTATACTTAGGACTTACAAGTACTGATTTTTTTATGAAACATTTAGGCGCTGGTAAAAGTCAGAGGTGAATTCATCTGCCCTCTCAGATGAATCTATTTACAGAAAATTGTTGGGAAATATACATAGGTCTTCTACAGGCTGAAGTAGGACTGTCCTAGTATAGTCCTTAAATATGGTCTTATTTCATAATGGGGTGGTACAACTAGGGCTGACCAATTAAATGACTGACTTATGTTCAGATTTAACAAGGGATGTAAATGTTGGATGCGATGCGATGATGATGGGTCTGGGTTGGCAAGGTCCAGGTTAAGGATATTAAGACCGTTAGTGGGCAGTTTTACTATTTTCTCTAGTGCGTTGTCATTAACAAATGCTTGTGTAATTGAAGTCCTTTAATAAGAAGGTATATGGCTTAACATTTAACCTCTTGATGATGTTAAGGTAATGTCCATGATCGTTGGTTAGATATAGATGGGGATCTGCTGTTAGCGATGAAGTAATAGTTGGATTTGTTAGCAGTGATTTGGATCTGCAGGAGTTCCAAGTTAAGGAAGTAGGTTATTTGACATGAGGTGATGGTATTTTTGACAAAGTTCAATTCTCTCCCTCTACTGCGCAAGGGCTAAGGGCCTGAAGGCATAATTGGAGCTAAACACTCGTATAGAGGGAGTGCCATCACTTAACCAAAATCATGTCAATGTAACTGTACAAATAGGAATGCATTCACATAGCAGGAAGGACTTAATTTCAGTCATGTTTCTATTTAGAATCCTTCTTTTGACTAGTGCTACCATGATATTGTCCATATTTGAGTTAGAGTTTGCTATGTAGGAGGACATTGCCTAAAAGAGACACTTGAAGTCACAAAAGCCTTTACTTATCATGCTGAAGCACTAGTACAAGAAACACAAACCATCCTTGTTGAAACAGGGAGCCTTACCTACCATCTTATCCAAGGCCAACACATACTGGATCCCCTCTAGAATGAAGCCAACTAATAAGCCAATCGTTAAAGCCAATTATGTTTGCTTGGTATCCAGGCATCATTCTTTATGAGGGTGAGATACTAATCAAGACTGGTGTCTTTCCTGCCTCTAACACATACATAGTAAGTTTCATCATGTGTCTGCTTGTCGCTCTAGGTACGGTGTCCCAGGTCACTCAGCCCCACATGGCCTACCACAAGGTTGTAGTCATATTTCTATAGTTTCCTGGCACAAGACAAACAGTTCACATTCACACTACTTTTTTATAGTGTACTGAGTGCGGAGTCTATGTACCTAACTATTGAGTCACCTATGACTAAAACATTTCCCTGTGCAGACTCACACTTAGTGGACCTTATTAGCTTAGGTCTGCTTTCCTGGTGACTCTTTCATGAACTCTGTGAATCTGTAATATGTGGAGGAGTTGTAGGCACTGCCTTGTCTGCTGCACGATGGGATCTTTAGGAGTATGTTCTAGGAGGTTTTGGCAAATTTTTATTTACAGTTTCAGCATATGTTAGGGGCCTAGCGGTGACCTGTGACTGATGTGATGTTCTGGAGGTATGATGCTTATAGATAGTGGGTTGATGCAAGAGGTTTGCCTCCATTTTCCTTAACTATTTATATCATCCACAAGTTGTGCTATCAATTGGTATAAGGAGTAAATAATCAATAAGCACAAGGCAGGTGCTACACTTCCTTAGAACCCCTAATGTGATCAGACATGCAACATATGGGGTAAGGTCAGACTGCTAAACCATGCTGCAGAGGATGGAGACTAGGCTTATTACAGTACTCAAGGAGTTGAAGGAGACTATTATATTAGACCCTGATGAATGATGGATGAAGTATTTAGGGTGATACTCCAATATAAGGTTAGATGGCAGCTACGCCAAGCTAAAGAATCATGAAAAGAAACACAAATAATGAGGTACAAAGGACAGCAAACCAGATACATAAACCCACGGTAGCTGAAAGTAACTTCCCTGTTTAATTCTTTTTTTTTCAAAACAGGTTTATTGTTTTAACATATAAGAGAAATATCATAACAATTTTATACAAGTAATTAAAAATAGGTATTATTATAATATTCAACAAAACAACTAAAGTATTTACAAAGACATCCACTACAATCAGATCAATTAATTAAACTAAAATACCGTGCTATTGAAATTAGAATTTTTTTAACAAATTTTGTAAATTATCCCATACAATATAATATGATGTTTTTCTAGTTGTTCTCATTCTAATTGTGCTTATTTCCATATGGCACATTATATTCATAACATTTTTAAATTCATTGAACACGAAGGAGGTGTATCTGAAATCCAATTTCTAGTTATTATTTTCCTGGCCACTGCTAGGATAGACCATAACAAGGGAAGCTTAATCTTTTTAACACATTGAGGTACAGGTGTGTTGAATAATATAAGAGACTTAGAAATAATGAAATTATCTGTAAAAAGTGCCTGCAAAAATTCATTAATTGACTTCCAGTATTCTTTCAACTTCATACAGTCATAAAACATATGAGCCCAGTCAGCATTAATTTCTACATGACATCTCTTACATAGATTATCTTTATTATTTATTTTATTCATCATCAAAGGTGTATAAAAAGATCTATGTAAAAATTTCCATGTATAAAGTCTCCAGACAATGGAAGATGTAGTTCTATAAGCAGATTCCAATATATATTGTGTATCTTGTTGAGTTGGTGGGTCCCCATTAATAGAGGTGAAATAATTCCAGTATGAATCTACACTGTAAAAAGTTTCTTGTCTGATAATTTTATGTATATATGAAAGTTTACCTTTATCAGAAACTTTATGCTGTAAATTTAATATCAAGTAATCAATCAGTTTTGGAATAGATTCTTTAACTGTTATAGACATTAGATCTATTCTATCAATGAGATGTTGTCTAAAGATCTGAACCTCTAACCAGCAAGTTTCTCTTAGATCAAATTCTTGTTTTAAGAAATCTAGATTTTTAACTTTATTATCAGATATCAGCTGATACCAGTACTTTAGATCATTATCTATAGCTAAATGAGCTCCTTCAGAAGTAGATGACATAAGCATACCCTGAGTATACATTATAGGGAATACAATAAAATTCCATTCCCTATACTTAGGGTGCATGAATATAAAGTTACGATAACTAATAATAATATTTAATGGGTAAAAAAACATATGTTTAGGTGTAATAGGTGAAGTACAAAATTCCTTTAGCAACCACAACATGGAGTTATTTACAATCATATTTTTATGTGTTAAGGAGATTTTCATGAAGTGCATACTAATTAGCTCCCAATAATCTTTCCATTTTGCGATATATGACTTATCTATTAATAAAGTAATAACTTTTATAATAGACGAGATAATATATAAATTAAAGTCTGGAAAAGAAATACCCCCTTGAGACCAGCTATTAGTATGTTTCTTTAATGCAATCCTAGGTCTATTAGGTGCCCATAAGAAATGTAATATTAGTGTATTCGGTTTCTTGATAATTATTTTTGTAGGTGAAAGTATTATTGATTGCATTAAGTATAAAATCTTGGGGAATATTATCATTTTAATAATTGTAAGTCTCTCCTCCATAGTAAAAAACATATTATTCCAGGTATTAAAAAGATTTTGTATATTAAGAAAACAGGTATTATAGTTATTATATATAATAGATTTAATATCTTTAGATAGTATTATACCTAAATAAGTTATCTGACCTGAATTGGGTACATATTTAGTAAAATCACTAATGAGAATATTTTTTCGTGTATATATAGGTAGTATTTTAGTTTTTTCTTCATTGAATATTAAACCAGAACTACTTTTAAAATTCATCATTTTATCAAATAAAGACTGCATAGAAGAATTAGATCCTGCTGATGTAATTAGAACATCATCTGCAAAAAGTTGAATTTTTGATGTTGTATTTTCGTCTATTTCAAAACCCTCTATGTCAGTTTCTAATCAAATTAGCCCAAGGCTCCATTACTAAAGTGAATAATAGTGGAGAAAGTGGACATCCTTGCTTTGAACCTTTAAGAATGGGTATTTTTTGTGAAACATATGTTCCTACCTTAATATAAGCCAGCGTTCCTTTGTATAAATGCTCAATTAAATTTACAAATGCATCAGAGAAGTTTGTGCATTTCAGTAAGGTAAACAGATAGTCCCAACTTACTGAATCAAATGCTGAACCTATATCAAGACTAATAAGTGTTAAATCTTTCTTTTTCCTATTTGCAAAATCAATTAATGTTAAAGTTCTTCTTATATTATCAAAAGTATTTCTATTTACAATGAAGCCCGTCTGATCTATATCTATAATGCCGGGGATGATTGTCTTCAATCTATCAGCAAAAATACTCATAAACATTTTATAATCAACATTAAGTAATGAGATGGGTCGACGGTTTAATTCTTGAATAGCAAGGGAATTCCCACAGTCTGATCTACTGCTAGTTTCATTGACATATGTGAGGGATTGTAATATGTCGACAAAACTGCAGTAGCTCAAATGTACACACTTTGTGAATTTGGACATCAGTTCAAAGATTTTGTTTTTATTTGAAACAAGTGTACATTACAGAAAGAAATACTATGAAATTATTGCAAGCATCATTTCATAATATAAAGAGTCCCTTCATGTTATAACATTTCTAACATCTGTACCAAGTAGCATAAATGTAGAAATTAAATGGTACAAAGCATTACAAATGTAACTTATTTTTTAATATTATGACACTGTTCCTTTAAATATTTTGACAGCATTATAATCACTATTTATCACAGGTTATTTAAGTGAGGTAAAGAAATCTTTCTGTCATTTTTATCTTCTACAGTGCCAAGACCTGAAGTGCCAGACACGTTTAACTGTCAAAAAAGTTACGTTTTACAAAAGACATCAGACATTAAATGTGTTGGATATTGTAAACCCTAATGTATGAAAATGGCAAGTGAACACTATACTCATAAAGCAAGATGGCTGGACTTAACAAAAATGTTGCTTCAGATAATCACGAAGGAGATAAAATCAGTGTACAGATCCCTAACATTTTTTCAGGACAGCAATGAAATCAAACTCTTCATCTTTTTCTCTATTAAATTGCAGTTTCAAATATATTTTTCTCTTTTCAAGGAATCAAGAGTTTGGTTAATTCCTTTTCCTTGAATCCACCAGGCACTAGCAAAGTATAACAGGATCGGGATAGTCTAATTTCTATAATTCAAAGTGGAAAGGGATGATGATGAAACAGGGGGAAGCTCAAGAAACAAGGACAGACTGGGATTTTGGGATGCAGATCTTTAAGGAGAATAACAATAATTATACAGAATATTATATTCATAAAAGAGCAGAAAGTATTCTAAGAACTAAGCCAACATGGGAATGGAGGAAGCAAATTCTACCGGTAGGGATAACTGGAATTAGAGATATAGACAACAGGCAATAGGGAGCTGGAATTTATCGGAGAAAACTGTCAAATGACCCAAGGTACTGGGAGCAAATAACTAGAGAGGGAAAGATGATAGCATGGGAAAATACCAAGAATTTACTTGGACTGCAGGTTAGAGATTGCCTTCCCTATCAGGGATTGATAACAGAGTATAAGAAAAGAGAAAGAAATAGGGGGTCCTGAATGAAATACCAGCACTAGTAGATTTTTTAGTAGAATCTAGAATAGAAGCTGCCATTAAAAAGGAACAATTAGTAGAGCATATAAAATGTTGCATGATAACTATAAGAATCAATCAGAGGAGGTTAGAAAGGATTGGGAAGAGAGATTGGATAAGCATGTGAAGTATATTGTTTATGTTAATTATAGTTTGATTACTTTTATATGAATATAAATTTGCCTATGCCACAAGTGGTAATTCAATAAAGATGTTTCAAAAAAAGGATAATCTAATTTGACAGCTCTTTCCAGGATCAGATAACCATTGCATTATCTGCTAACAAGCATGCAGGCTACATAGTCCCTATTCAGGGACAGCCAGAAAGCAATGTGTTTTTTAAATTATTTGCAAAAAGTCGTTTAGTAGATAAATGTAGAGTATGGTAATCAAATCCAGGACTGCTGCAGAGGCTTGCCCTATCTACAGATAGTCATAAATTTCTGGACCAACATAGCATACAGTTGTATGTTTCTCTTTGCCCAGAGGAAATTTGCAACAGCCATATGACTCTGCAACTGAATTATCTTCAGTCATGTCTCTCCAACCAAATTTACTCTAGAGAAATGTCTCACTTTTTAGGATCCTGAACCCATTTAGTTCTGATATTTAAGATTATGAAGTGCAAGGGAGCTTTATGCTCTAGTCCTGAGTTTGTGCCCCTCAGGTTTCATTGCAAACTGCATGATTCTGAGGAAATTGATGCTGTTCTGGGTTGACCCTGGAAAAAGTGAACTTGTGTACGGTGGACTTTCTAATCTAAGCAATAAATTAAGATACCGTTAAAGTCATTAAACAAATTGTCTGTATAATGCAACTAGTGCAATACAGCATATGCTAAAGCAAATAAAACCTTAGATACTAAACAGCAAGGGGTCCCACTTAATGTTCATAATATAACACTGGATAAGAAAGAGGATGGTTATCTTATCATTAGTTTCTCATTGTTTAGTGGACAAGGCATATCATTTTGTGGCTTTCACCATCTGGGGATACTCAGGCCATTACTTATTCACTCTTCCCTGACATTGATAGCTGATTCCTAAGTAGGCACACTAGATTTTCTAAGTAGAATTAAAATGGAGAAGAAGTTGGTATGCCTAATCTGAAAGCATTGCCAACACTTCACTTTCAATACATTTACTTGTAAGACATTGGAAGGAGACAAGAGAGCCCTGCTCACACTGAAGTACTTAAGCTTGATTTACTATATCCTAACTTTTCCATTCCACTAGCCCCATGTTTTCTCATCCAAATGCAATGCCACATACCTCCCAATAAAAAAGTATGACGTCACCATGTTAGGACACTTCATCATTTTGCTTAACAATCTCAAAGCTAAATGCAGTGTATTTAATGTGACCATTGCTTTAAATGGTTGGGGGAGTTGCCCATAATGCCAGTAGAGTATAAGGTTATAGTATCCTGAATAAATCATTTTCTATCTTGACTGATAAGGTAGGAGGGGAGATGCAATCAATCTTAAACAATGTGAGAATAATATTGAGTCTATCATTACCCATTTCTCTTTTTCATCTTGTACAGAGTTCTGAGCTAATCTCTTACCCTGGGATTCATGAACCTTGCGCCAGGTGCATGCATAGCGTAGGCGTCACAACGCCAAATATGTCCGCCGAGCGATTCAGGTACGATCCAATTCCACGTGCACTACCGGCGTGCGCTGGATCTGCACCGCCCCCGGCGTAGGTATGCTAAACACCCCATGTGCGGTGTTGCACCATGCAAATGAAGGCATATAGTGATCCACGAAGTGGCGCAGGCATAGCATAAGGCCACGGCAATGTAAACCAAAAAAAACAGTTTACATTTTCCCAAACATAACATAGGAGTAACTGAAGACTGTCAGCCTCAGGTATCACACTGTTACCATATGCCAATGGCGAAATACACAGAGAATGTCAAAAGAAAACATGCACAACATGTAAAAAATAACATAAATGGTATGTCCACAGAAACTCACAGCAGAACCCCAGGACATGTTTGCGGGAGGTGCAAAACAATGAAATAATATGACAATGTTATAAAACAGCAGCGTAATACACAGCAGCTTCACAGCCATAATACACCATGGTATGCATGGAAAGCCACAACCATGGTGCAAGGGTTGCCAAGGACTCGTGGCAGTGTTCGGCGTGGTAACTATGAATTAGTAGTCAATGCCATGCAAATGAGGCAGATAATACTGAATCGCAAAACCCCTGCCGGCGTAAGGCTGTGCCAAATGGCGCAGCGGTAATACACCGAGGAGTGGCTCAGAGGGAATACATGTCACCTGCAGAGGGGTGTGCCACTGTAGGAGGAAGCACATTGGAGCTCAGCAAACCTGGGCTGTACATTGTACATCACAGCTGCAGGACCGGCGTGTGGGGCAATAGTTTAGCTAAGAGCACACAATGCGCGCAGAGTTGCATGTGCATGAGGATGACTACGTTCCCTTAACCCAGTCATGTGACGCTCGCCCCGCAAACAACATTGGAAACAAGAAGGTGATGTTGAGAATATGAGGAAATGCGGAAGAAGTGTAATTGGAGTAATAATGAGCAATCAACACTAATCAACCCACGAAGCCCAATCGGCGGCAGCTGACAACTCTGCATGCAGAAACCTGCAATACGGGATAGGGGAGGCATATGAATGCAAAGAAAGTAGGGGAGGTAGCAGATTGCCAAGAGTGAAGACCTGACACAGCAGAGCCAAGCAGACAGGCAGCACAATGGCGGTGGCACACAAAACGCACGATATGCCATGTCCCAGAAACTACACATGACAGGGCTCTGCAGGATGCATGCCAGGAAATAGTAGGTGCAACGTGCAGAAATAGTAAGGGAAGGTCGAAAGGTAATCCATTGCAGGCAAGAGTAATGCAACACCAAAGGCAACAGCGTTGCAGTGCCAACGGTAAAACACGGAAGATAACCCCCAGATATGGCCGTACAGACACACCCTATGACATCACCGGGTGCACAGCACAATAGTATAAAGTGTGAATACACACAACACACAGCCGTGTATTCCCAAACGCCGCACCATAGGTGTAAACACACGGGGAACTTTTAAAATGTACATGTTGGGTACTGCCGTGGCCGTGATCCATTAGCATGTGTTAGAGAGAGACGGTGTTGTGGAGGAGGGTGCCGACAACTACCGTAGGTCTCGGAGGAGAAGGAGAGTGTTCAGACCAAGGGTAACCTACCAGGGGCTACAAGACCTGGAGATAGTAGAGTGTTACAGGGTGGATAGGGACACGTTACAGCAAATAGTGGAGCTGTGCCGGCCATGCCTGAGAACAAGAAACAACAGAGGGGAACCCATCCCAGTGGGCACAAAGGTATGTGTAAGCTTGCAAATACTGGCCACAGGTACCTTTCAAAGGCCAACTGGGGATATAATGGGCATCTCACAGGCATCAGCATCCAGGGTACTACACCAGTTTCTAGATGCCATGTTACCACATGCCAATGAGCATATATACTTCCCCAGATCTCAGGAGGATTTGGCTAGCAATATGCGCCACTTCCACCGTGTGGCACAATACCCGGAGGTACTGGGTGCGATAGACTGTACGCACATACAAATCAAGTCACCACCTGGGGAGCAGGGTAGACGCTACATAAACCGCAAGGGATTCCCCTCCATCAATTGCCAGGTCGTGTGCAATGCTCAGGGCATTATCATGGATGTGTGTGCTGGCAGCCCCAGAAGCTACCATGACTCCCATATCTGGCATGCCTCACAGCTGTACCAGGTATTCGCCAGGGGAGACATCCCACAAGGCCACCTCGTGGGGGATGCTGGCTATGCACTGGAGCCGTGGATGATGACTCCCATCAGAAATGCACACACACACATGCAAGAACGCCATAATGAGGCACACGCACAAACCAGAATAATCATAGAGCATGTGTTTGGGATGCTGAAATCACGGTTCCGGTGCTTGGATACATCCGGTGGAGCCCTGCAGTACTCTCCAGGCACATGTGCCCACATATTCATAGTATGTGCCATGCTACATAATATGATCCTGCGGAAGCAGCTGCTGCAGGGACATAACGGTGAAGGGCCACAAAGCCCACCACAACTGCCAAGGCCAGTCCAGGCACAGAGGGTTCAGGACCAGGAACACACTGTGCCAGCCCCAGTAGGCAGACGGAGGCGTACCCAATATGACTATGCCCTGGCAAAGAGGGAACATATAGCACATACTCTGACAGCGTAGGCCCCATGGACTGACACCTCCCTACCTGCACACACAGTGAAATGGACGGCACACAAACATGACCACCCGTAAAGTGTACCGTATGGGTGGCCCCATGTGTGACTCCAACATAGGCAGCCCCCAAACACTGTACACCCAACAGCCAGTGGAGCATGGAACGCCAACACCCGAACAGTACACGGGTCCTACAGCAGACGGCGTTGCTGTATGCTGCCACGTTCGCCGCAAGGTGTATACATATAAACATATATATATATGTGTATATACATATATGTAGATAGATATAATTACATATATAGAAATATATGTACACATATACATATAAGTACTACAGTTAAGACAAGGAATCAGAGGGATGTAAGGTGACTGAGATGTAACACGCAATATCTGTACATAGTATACATAGTGAAACGACAACCTGAGCATCCGGGAGGTTCAACAGAAGAGGATACCGCCAACCATGGAATGGCCAACATACCGAAATGCATAACCGCGAGGCGGAAAGATCGCCAGACCACAGTACTGTAACAGTACATGCGCGGGTAATAGTATGATGATATGAGGGGAGAGGTAGACACCGCCGCCGGTGTCGCAGCCCACGCAGGTACTGTGTGCAACCATCCCCGTGAGTGTTGTAGTATGTGTGCGGTGAGGGTGCCGTGTGTGTTGCTGTGTGAGTGTAATGTGTGTGTCTCCGTAACATGTGTATGTTGGTGCCATGTTAGAGGCAGAGTGGAATAATATGTGTAGGCATACGGTACACTAGCCACAGGCATATGTACACCAGTAGTCCCAAAGTAGTAGTGAGAGCCCCACCCTGGCTAGGCGTGTTGTGACGTAGAACGATACAAAGTGACAATGTCCCAGATTGTAGCACAGGAATATACCCCACAGGAAATGGAAAGGACGTATGTAATACTCATGCCCGTATGTATGACACCAATATGTTAATTGCAAAATGATACGTTGGCAAAGTCACACAGCAATAGATATGTACCGCGGAAATACGTATGTGCTACCCCAGCACTGACCGTGGCCACGTATCGGCCCGTAAACACCGCTGTGTGTTCTACAAGTGTCAAACAAGCAATCCCCATCTGAATAGGTGGCAACCACTGGCAAACAGGCCATCCCAACAACAGGACCACAATGACTGTAAATATCTGGGACAGAATGACAAGGGATAGTCATCACGTACAAACAACGGCTGATATACCACAGATGTGACGGAGGAATACATGCGTCAAGCACACCCGCAGGCGATACCGACACCACATGACAACAACACAACCTACAATCCCATACCAACAGACAATTAACTGTCAACTCTCCAGGTAGGGATGGAGCACACAGACAACTATACTGTGTATGTAGAGATGCAAGGCCCACATCCCGTATCCGTCACCTACAACCACCGATATTCCCCACCGTACATATTAAAGGAATACAAACCGTAATAGCAGCACAAACATACAGGCAGTCAATGACATCTGCATAACCGCAACATCTCACGTGGGAAACACAATCAAAGGCGGATGCATACTTGCATGCATTGTTTAAAGGAATACAACAGCCATGTTACACATCCGAATGCAATACGCCATCAACAGACGTCGTCAGGACAGGGACACCCACATGTCGAACCAAATACTATACCCTACACACACAATCCATGGCTAACATCACTGCAAAATATACCTGTCGCCACACATAGTGGCTGCAGTTGCACATAACATAACACAATACAGACCATCTCCACAAAGGTAGGGCAAATAGCCAACGCCCAGGTGAGGAATCCAGCCATACCCCAGTTACGACGCGTAATTTCCGAATGGAGTAAATGCACAGGTGATATGCACATAATTACTCACTGAGGAACAGCAATTGGTGGGATGAACCCACATGTTGCAGGTATCGACGGATATAAGGATGACTCTCAGGATAATCAAACTGTATGCTCATACCGAACCAGCAGTATACAACCGAAAGCGAAATAAAAAGGAAAACCGATACACAGAACGAAACACGGAACGAAACACTGACAAGGTATGTAGAACACACAATATGTACAGTTGTGTGACGCATGATGTGTATGACGAAGCTGTACTGTATGGGAATGGTGTTTGTAAGTAATGACACTTGTCCATAATGCAGAGAGTGGTGAAAGGTGGTTATGTAGTGCTATCCTGCTGAGCATACCAACGACTGTGGACACCGTGTGCACAGCAGTGGAACATCATGTACACAGCCGAGACACCACAAGGGCTGCCACAGGGGGGCATTAGAGAGAACAATGCCAGACCACACGCCGATGCTGGCAGTGGATGTCCAACAAGGAAGTGCCATAGCAGGGGATAGGACATGTATGTATATTGTCACAGCACGCATGTGTATGGGCATATACCGTTGATGTCATACGTAATGTGCGGCCGACGTGCACGTATGCCCTGCAGTAGGGGATACTATGTCAACTATGTGTAATGTAAAGCTGTCAGGGTGGATATGACAGACATTATACACAGTATCACAGGCATATCATGCATAACAGAGGTATCGCCTATTGGCATGTACAATAACAGGATACATATGACCTGTAGGTATGGGACAGAGTAGTAGCATTATAGCCAGCCGAAATGGAAGGGACACCAAGTAACCATGCCCAAAGGATCTGTAGCAGGTGCACCGTGGGCAACAATGAAGTCTGGCAGGTCCATGTGTAAACACATGTGCAGTGTACACAGTAGTGTCACCTCCCCATGGCAGTGTCCTGTGAACAGCAGAGGCGGGTGTCAACTGCATGTCTACACAGTACCGCTGCTGTGGTGGTACCATGACTACGTGTCACCCAAACAGCAAGGGAGGTATCACATGAACAGTGCTACTCTGTGTCCCTGTGGGATGTGCACAGGACCTATGTTCCACAGCATGGTGTGTGTTGTGTCTGCGGAAGTAACACAGAAGCCCAGCCCATGCAGTGTGGTGTGTGTGCACATATCCATGAGCAGTCCGTTCACACTGCCCACCGCAAATGTCATGTATGAGGAGTATATGCATCAGTAATGCGGAGGACATGGTCCGTGTCAGAGCAGAAGACACCCCTGCGTATGTGGTATGCAGATGTGTACAGATGTGTTTTCCATATGTCAGCCGCATATGTAAACCATCCGAGCCTGGTACACATCGTGGCATGACAATGCTGTGCCATGTAAAGTTGTAGCTGTTGTGGAAGGTACACCATAAATGTGGTATTGTATCCTTGACCGTGTGTAGATGTGTGTATGCCACAGGTACAATGGCTACCTATGTACCAGCATCACACACAGTACAGATAGGTGTGGCCCTGCAGAAGGGTATCCATGCCACAGTGGAATACGGTAACCACAGGACCGTGTGGGGCATATGTGTGTACAGCAACCATGTACAATGTGATATGTATGTACGGGGCCAGTATCCATGTGATAGTCAATGGGTGAATGTTGCTATGCAAAGGTGATGTGCATGCACCATGTGTCATGCATCCTGATGCCATGACACTCATATGATGTATCCACCACACTGACACCCATATGGTCGGTATCAGTATGAGCTGGTGGAGCAATAATGGCGCCAGGTATGTAGGCGTGGGATATCTAGGCATGGACAGTACTCTGTGACAGCATGTTGTGTATGTAAGCAAATAGTGAACATGAGGGGCCCCATGACTGAGGACTGTGTAATGCCATATGTACCTGACATGTAGTAGGTACTATGATATGCTTGCACCACTGTGTGTCCTGTCCACAAGTCATATAGCATAACATCCTGAGACACAGTGTATGATGTGCAGGTGGATGTGTAGCTTGCCAATACCAGAACGTGGAATGGTGCTGAAGGGCAATGTGAGGACAACGTCTGATGTGTTGGCATCTGTACCACCCCAACCGCCCATGCAATGGTATGACAGGTGGCCAGCATGTGTATGTGGTGTGCTGTGGCACACACAAGCCCAACAAGGGTGCCAGGAAAGGCATGGAGGCCATCAATGTGTGCGGAAAGCACGTTCGTGAGGATGTGCCCCAGTGCCATTCAGAACGGTCCAGTCATGGGTGTATGACTGCAGTCCCACACGTGCAACGCAGTGCCACCCATGGGTAGTGTGAGATGCGCTGCGCGGTCAGGGTACACAATGTCCGACAACAGGCTAGCAGTGAATATAGCGGGCTGGTGTGGAGACATATACCAAACAGGTTGGTGGGACATAACAGCCAGGGACATCGGAAGGTGACATCGGGCCAGTGTCCCAGGACATAACGTGTGCATGTCAGTACCATGTATGTGTCCACAGGGACACTATGATGTCCATGTATGGATTGCGACCCTGTAGTGAGTGAGAGTGTGTATTGTTGGTAAGTACACCATCACCTGGCACGTTGCCAACATTATCTCGGTCTGCAATGCCTGGGTGACTATTGTATGTGACTTCGAATGTGGATGTAGCCAAACAATACAGACATACCACCACACTGCCTGAGGCCCCAAACCGCAATGTGCGGCAGTCATGTTTAGGTAGCTAGCCTTGGAGCATGTGATGGACCTCGAGGACCCACCATGGCTGACAAGTGATGCACCCCACACATGTGAATATACACCACCGTGCAACAGCCTGCACATGTGCTCGTACATCATATGTGCATGGAACATGACCACCACCGTGGCGTCTGTGAGCAGGTCAGTACCGCCATGTCTCTGTGTGGAATAGCATGGTATCCACAATTGTGTACATGCTACGGAAGCGCACTGTGGTATGTGTCAGCATATGTATGTACACTGTCCATCTGCCGGGGTGTCATGCCATTAACAACTGCTGTCAGCAGATGTCAGTAGTACTGGTTGTAGTACACATGTTCCATGTATGCTGCGATGGGTGTGTTTCCAGGGTGTGGCTAGCAGGGCCATGAAGCATATGTGTTCATCCACCAAAGGGGGGATAACCCCAGGTGCAACACACCAGACACATGGAGGTATTGTGCATGCTGAGGGTAGTGTAGGTATGGTATGTGTTGTGTAATGTGTCAGCCAGCTAGGCGGAGTGCATGCCTCAAGCATGTGTAGGTACACGGGTGTCTATTCTAGGGAAGTGTGGGTTGCTGTCAGCACATGGCAGTATCAGCTGTCTGAGGCCCAATGTACAGTATAACAACACAGACGGCATGTAACCTGTTGTGTACAATGTCAACTCTGTCGCGTGTTACAATGTGTCTAGCGGTCACAAACACGGGTATCCACACATTGAGCACCTATGATGTATTGTGTTAGGCAACTATCCAGGATGTGTGCAAAACACTGTGTGATGTGTGATCCCCTCACCTGTGGGTGTTGCAGTCCAGGTATGTGCCTGGGAGGTACGATCCATGTACAATCTGTACTCGCAGGCATGCTGCGCAGAGCATGGAGGCAGGTCCCAGTCACTGCAGAGAAATGTGAGTGGTGTAATAGTGTGTGTGCCTTGCTTGTGTGCAGCACAGTGGAAGATGCAAGCTTTGTCCCATATGACCCCATGCCGTGCCTGCCTGTTACAGCCCTGCCGGAGACAGTTATGTGACACTGCCACAGAGGCAGTATAGCATGTGAAGATGTACATGTGTGCTCCAAACCCCAGGCAGATGGCTGCAGGTCATGAGTGCCACAGCAGTGTGGTCGACCAGGACTGTCATAGCGGTCAGATACCACATGCTTGTACAATAACAGTATGAGCATAGGCAACAGTTGCAGTGACACAGTAGGTCAATGTACAGTGTCCCTGTGTTCAGACCACTGCCTACTGTATACTTGGCTAAACACACACCCAGAGGGTAATGACACCGGTGAGCCATCGCATGTCCCAGTACACGTAGCCTGTGTAATGCCATCACAGGGCGGTCACAATAACACGTTGTATGAGAGATATATTGTACCAGGTGATGTGTCATGTGTGCATATGTTGAGTTGCACAGCTGTTCACACATCCGCAACATATCAGTGCATGATGCCTAGTGTAACATGATGTGTGGAACTGCACTGTGATCCACAACAGGGTCATCCGAGACAGGTGTGTTGTGAATGGTGTAACCCATGGGTCCGCGGGATATACACTGGTGCTGTTGGCTGCCATGCTGGGGGCCACCAGTGGTGCCTACAGTGGTCATACAGACATACTGCACACATTGTTCTGGCAGGAATGTCCATTGTTGTAGATGATGTGTTGCTACGTGAAGGTAGGTGTGTGTTGTGAATGTTACCCATCCAGATGTGACCATCAGGTGCAGTCATGGTTGTCGACAGCATCACACCCATCCACAGCTGTCAGCACCCTGTCCCCAGAATGGGTATCAGCTGCCCTCGTACTGTGTGACTAATGTGCAGATGGCGGAACACCTACTACTGGCTGGCTAACAGTGTCATCTAGGAAGGCTTTGTGATGGCTGGAATACGCCGCTCTAAAGTATAATGATGGTATCCCAATGAATTACATTTAATCACATATAGTAAGCCATGGCTGGCATGTAAACCGTGTACAACAATGACTGTGTGACAGACCCAAACAATGCGGAGCCATGTTGAACATGCACCCGTTAGAACACAAAATGAGGTATGTTGCACATATTGATGTACAACTGTCAGCTTTGGGCACAGCATGGAAGCAGACGCACATCCCTTACAGGCAGTACCGCTCCATGTTGGTAGGGGGGCATTGCACGAGTACATGTGACAGTTGCTGTACTGCCACATGTACTGCATATCCGTCATATAGGGGTAGCAGTGGTACGTGACTGTAGGACATGCCTGTACATACGACCATGTCCCACAGGATATGTGTTACATGTGTACAACACCTGTCGTACCGTCATCAAGCTGTGAAGTGTATGGCTGCCAGTGTACCTGTGTGACATGTTGTGCAATGGGTGCAAAGGTACGCAGTAGCGCATTGCATGCCCACATGTCCCACACAGGTGCATAGCCTGAACATACAATACAAATAGGGTGTTGGATAATAGCACCCCACAAGAGGTGATGGGTACGGGTGGCAACCCACTACCACCTGTCCGGGTAAGGTGTGCATGTCCATGACACATTAGCACCTGAGATGTTAGCAGTACCTGTACTCCCCACTGTATAGCTATGTACACGGCTCACACCAACCACACCTGCACAGACATCTTTGTTACACATGCATTCTATCCGTAGCCTGTACACATAACACTGCACTGTGAAGCCCAGTATGATGCGGTGCATGTGGTGGGACACCATTGTCACATGTCCACATGTTATCGCACATGTCGGCGGAGTACATGTCAAGGTGACACCAGCCATGTGTACTGTTAACATGCCTGGGGCCACATGGTGTATCACGGTGACGCATGCAAACTACCATGAATGTGTGTACTGCATGCCTACTGATATGACACCTGCTTGATGTAGTGTGCACCCCAGGGCAGTATGCATACTAACACTATTAATGTCTGGCCTGCATTCTCTGTGCTGTGGTGTGGGAATGCTGCATGCCATCTGCAATATCACATGCATGATGTGTCTGCATGTGTGTGTGTGTCTGCGTGTGTGTGTCTGCGTGTGTGTGTCTGCGTGTGTGTGTCTGCATGTGTGTGTGTCTGCGTGCGTGTGTGTGTCTGCGTGCGTGTGTGTGTCTGTGTGTGTGTCTGCGTGCGTGTGTGTCTGCATGTGTGTGTGTGTGTGTGTGTCTGCGTGTGTGTAATGTACCTTACAGTATGTCTTTGTATTCACAGGTGGTGTAGGTGCGTTCCCCTCCTGCGGTCCATCTGATGCTAGTGTCCCCACAGATACTAGCAGTGATGACCATATGCATGAGGTACAGGCAGGGTTGTCAGGGGCAGAAGCTGTGCCATTGGTTACCATCCCACCTATGTCCCCCTCATCCCGCACGGCTCTGATGCCGACACATACCACATCACCGTTGCCCATAGAGGAAGGACAGTCAGCGTCTGTTGGCATTGAGCAGGAATGTGTGGTGGCTACAGAAGGTGCGTGTACACACCATGTTGCCAGTGTAATGACTGGTGATGTGCCACACAGGCATGTGGCTGGTGCTGCTCATAGGAGGACCTCTGGCAGACATGCACCTGCTGTACAGGGCGCAGCAGCTGGTATCACCAGACGCATGTTCCAGACTGTAATGGCGGCACAGGCACATGCTGAACGGCAGAACCAAGAAGGGCAGAGGCTGCAGAGGGCCGCTATCCGTTCCCTAAATGACAACATCCAGTCATTGGCGAATGCTCAACAGCAGATTGCTAATGTACTGGATAGGCGATTAGGTGAGATGGTTGGAATCCTCGACTGAGGCATGTCAATCCGCGAGCGTGAGCTGTCTGTGCTGGAACACCTGGTAGGGGTGAGGCATAGGACACATGGCCGTAGGCCAGCAACACCACCTAGTGTAGGTCGACGTGTGCGTGCCACCTCTCATGCCCACTCACACAGTGCCGGTAGCAGCAGCAGTGCAGCTGATGCTACACCGACCACACCAGGACACAGCAGGCCACGTGGACGTGGCCCTGGCTGGTCCCAGCGTGGACACGGTTCCAGCGGACATGTGTCATCGGAGAGTGGCCACTCCATACCTCCACCCAGTAGTGCCCGTGCGACCCCAGGCAGGCACGGGTCACGTGGCCGCAGACAGACACAGTGAGCCGTACAACCTGCACTGTACAGTCTGGGGCTGCCAAGTATACCCCGTGTAGGCATCACGTATGGCTGAACTGTGTACACACATACCCACACACGGCAGACACAACTGTAGGGCTCCACCACATCCACATGCATTCTGCACAGTCATGCCCAGTAAATGCACCGGCCCTTACATACACACATGATGTCATCCATTGGTACAGCCTATGCCCCTGGCAGACATATCACCCTGTGCATATGATGAAGCCTTTGCCGCATCACTGTCATCCACACCATCGGTGCAAGGTTACGCAAATATATATTCTGATGCACAGGGTGGACAAGATAGTGAGAGGTGTATGTGATACCTGTGTACGCATAGCGTGTGATGTGTATGTTGCAGTGGTTGTGTATGACAAGTGACAGGTGCGTATGTGACGTGGGTTGTGTACTGTCATCATGCAGCAGACATACCATGTAGTGCAGGTGCAGCATGCATTGAGCTGTGTACACGGTATGTGTGACGGTTACATGTGTAGCACCATGTTGGTTCTGTTAACCTGTATGCCTCATATGGTGTACTCGCATATGCCTACTGGGAGCACTGTTATCAGTCCCCCACGTGTAGCTGTGGGTTACCCACAGGCACATCTGGCAATATCAGCGTACCACATGTACCCACAACCTGCCTGGACACCTACATAGGTACATAGGTGCATAGGTACATACTAGGCTATGTGCCCTATGGCATGTATAAGCCTAGCCAGAGTGTGTGTGGCTTTCACCACCCCTTAGGATGAGGATACTATACCCATTGGTCTGCTGTCCCTCTGTCCAGCAGTGACACAGAGATGATTCCTGGGGCATACCTACGATCTAGGATTACTCTTGGACAGAGTCAGTGAGGGGCTCTGCCTCACAAGGGCTGGGAATCTGTTCCATGGTGTAGAGAGTCTCTGGGCGATGAACCTGTCCCTCCAGCACGTCCTATTTATATCCGTGTTGAGGTTTGTGTCTGTTGCTCTCGTGCCTGTGGTTGTTTGGATCCTATGAGGTGGAGCATGTCCATGAAACCCGGGTTGGACATGGCCTTGTATGTCAGGCACAGATCACCTCAGAGCAGACGGTATGAGAATGTATAGAGCCAGAGTTCCCTCAGTCGGGCAGCATGTGACATATGTTTCAGCCCCTTTATCCTTGTGTTGGGGAACGTTTGGGGTCCTTCCAACTGCTGCAGGTGTCGGGTTAGGTACATTCCGAATGGGGCATTGTACCCAATCATTGGTCTGATGAGTGAAGAGTACAGGGGTACAATGACCTTCCCTGATCTGGATGTGAATCCCTTCATAACCAGGTAGGCAATGTGGAATGTCTTCCCAACCACATTGGCAATGTGAGTGTCAAGAGAGGTTACCGACAAGTTGGGTCCCCAGGTCCCTGATCACGTCAACCATGTTTAATGGATTACCACCTATGTGGTAATTCGGGGTTACCTTGTCTTTCCCAAAGGGTAGGTCTATACCTTCCCTGGCATGTAGCTTCAGGCCATGGCTCTGGCACCAGTTATCCATTTCTATGAGACCTCAGGTGGATGTCTGTGTCTGATGGGGTGTCGATTATGGTGGCCGGTTTGCAGTCATCTGCATACCTTGTCTGCCACAATCCCCCTATGTTTGCATGCACATCAGAAAGTTGAATGCCGAACAAGAGGGGGCCCAGGACTGAGCCCTGTGGGCCACCACTCGGGACCGCTTGGAGTCTGACATGGCACCAGGAACACTAACCATGTGGGTTCTGTCCTTGATCCGGTTGGCAACCCATCGTGTGACATATGGCTCTACATCTACGCTGGTGAGCTTTTCTATGATGCCCGCATGGGGTTTGGTTCGAACGCTGTTGCCAGGTCACGGTAGTCTGTGCGAACTGACTTACCCCCATCAATGGCCTTAGTGACTTTTCCGAACAGGTCGACCAGGTTCAGGAAGCAGGATCTGCCCTTGACTAAGCCGACGTGGGTATGTTCCAGTATTTGTCGGTCCCCAATGTCTTCATTTATGGGCTCCATTATTGTCCCCTCCATAGCTTTGCAGACAAGGCTCATCAAGCTTATAGGGCGGTGATTTCCAGAGTCCGGAGGAGCACCGCCTTGGTGGAGTGGGACCACAGTTGCCATATGCCATCCATCGGGTACGTAACCTGTAGTAAGGCTAAGATTAAACAGCAGCCTTATGTGCAGGTTGAGGTCCTCATTGAGGTTGTGTAGCACACAGCCGGGGACACCGTCTGGTCCCATTGATGCTGTGTTTTCTGCTTTAGAGAGAGCAGCTCTCACCTGGGCATTCGAGATGTTTGGGAGGCTAGACTCTGGTGGGATACATACCTCCCCTCTTGGGGGGGAGGGAGGGTAGATATATGCACGGAACCTGTCTGCCAGTATGTTGGCAATGTCTGTGGGCTCAGTGATCATTGTACCATTCTGGACTAATTCCGAGCATAACTGTGAGCTTCCACCCATGTTCCTACCATAGCTAAGGAAGGCCTTATGGTTGTCTTATGTGTCCTTTGCGAGTCCTCTCCCACAGGCGGCCTTGGATGATTGTATGAGTGATCGTATGCTACTGCCAGTATTGATCAGTGATGCCTTCACTGGTAGTGATATTGCTCTGTCATGTAGTAGCTTTCTCCTCTTGTTGTACAGTTTGTTTATGGCTGGGGTCCACCAGACCGTGTGCCTGCCTTTGGTGGACAAGGTCCTTATGTTATTAGGGATTGCTTGATCCAGACATTCCTGGGGGTGCTCGTAGAAGGCATTTGTAAGGGTTTCAGCAGCGTGGCCTGTGTTTTCCACTGGCACGGAGGCCTTGTAGGGTACCACACCAGTCGTATGATGTGTGGGGTTCGCTGTGGAGAGGTCTTCACTGTGGTCTCCCTTGCCGGTGTTGGGGGCGGGATGCGGATCTCCAGTGAGATCACTATATGGTCTGACCTCACCGTTGAGGGATGTACATCCTGTGTGGAGCATGTCGTCCCCATGTGTGATGATCAGGACTAGTATAGTTCCTCCTCTTCTGGGTATGGTGCATAGTTGTTCCACAGCATTCGGGCGTATGAACACCTGGAACCTTTGGTCTAGGGTGTTGGGTCCTGGGTAATGTTCCCGGTCTATGTATGGGTAGTTGATGTCACCCAATATGATGGTGTTTTGAGAGCATTCATACTCCCCAGTGTCTTCAGGAAGGCTGTGTGGGTATCCTGGGTTTGGGAGGGTGGTCTGTAACATGCTACAAACTGTAGAGCAGTCCTACCCATGGTTAATTGCACCTGGATGGTCCCCGCTGCTATGTGCTTTTCCGCCAACCTGGAGGTGTGGGTATCCTTCATGGAAATGGAGACTCCCCCTCCTTCTGTGGTTCGGTCCGGATTTGGGTCATGAATGCGAGATATGAGGTATGACCTGATAGTGCTGGGGTGTTCTCAGGAGCCCTGAACCAGGTTTCAGTCACAGCACTGACATCGATGTCCTCCATACTGAGGAGGGCTTTTGAGGGCATGCAGCTTGGGCGTAGACTACTGGCATTGAGCAGTATTACCCTTAGTTCTTTCCAGGTTTGTAGTCTAGGGCGGTAGGTTTATCATTTGAGCCTTGCCTGCAGTGGGCACTATGGGGGTGGCAGGAGCCTTTGCCAAACTCAGGAAGCCCAGGGGCGACAGGTGCAAGCCGTCCCTTGCGAAGGGCGTGGCGTGTCAAGCATGTCATCCCAGGCAAAAGGACATTGGACCCCATCAGACTGACACCGGTAATTAGGCCAATTATCAAAGCTGATCATTCGGACTCTGTATTGTGGCATCATTCTTGATGAGGGTGGGATACTGCTCAGGGTCAGGGTCATGCTGGCCTGGGCTACACAATCTGAGAGCCCCTCTATGTCTCCTTTCATGTATCCCAGGGAGGTATGTCTCCAGTCGTTGACACCAGCATGGACAATGACCGCGTCATACTTGTACTTGCTGCGGAGTGACCTGAGTGCTTGTGTTATGTGGCGGATTCCAGCGCCCGACAGTCAGCCTACTGTGATCATTCCCTTGTTCAGTCTGGTGGGTGGGACGTCGGTGTGTCTGACTATGGCGTCACCTATTACAAGTGTGTCTGGCATTGTGTGTGTCCTTAAGGGCTGTGACTGTTTAGCACACTGACGTTGAGAACTATGTGTTGCATGTCCTATGTCTTGTGGAGGCAGTTGCTTGGGTGTCTTTGGAGGCCTCAGTAGGTTCGGTACATGTTTTAACAGTGCCTCCGAGTATGTCTTTGTGTGTTTATGTGTTTGTTTTGCAGTTGTGATAGTACCATGTGACACTGGGTTTGTGGTGTGCGTGGTGTCCTTCTCCTCCCGTCTGGTCTTGCGGTCGTGGGTTGAGAGCTCAGCCTCCTGTCTGGCTATATAGTTGCATCTCTCACATGTATTTTGTTTTGTGGGGGAGGTGCGGGTTGTCCGTGTCCATGAGGCACTTGTAACATTGCCTCAGGATGCCCAGATTCACCAGCTGAACAGGAGAGGTCGCTAGCAATTGACCCTTCGACATGCCAGAGAATGTGAATGCGTTTGCTGTGTAACTGGGTCAGAAGGGACCTATAGGGAAGTGGGTACTCAAGGGGATTCTAGGCTAGTGTAGTACTCCGTCTAGTATACATGTACTTTACCTATGTAAGAATACTTTGGGAGCAGGTGCTGAGCTTTTGTGATAGAGAACAGACAGTTTAGATTGCAAGTAGAGAAGTTCTAAGTGAAAACCTGTGGAGCACGGAGCCAGACATAGTGTAACATTGTTTACACAGTACATGACACACATGTCCACACATATACTGCACCTGACGCCTGTGGACGGTGCCACAGGCTACGGTGGACAGAGACATCACATACATGGCATGACACAGTACAGGTATAGTGACATTCTGCAGGTGTCGTACACAGCGTGCTGGCGACTGACCTCAGGTGTCACCTGTCAGCTGTGGTGCACGCTGTGCAGCAATAGGATGCTGTACCGGTACAGGAATATGTCCGCAATCGCGGGGTGTACACCACTATGGCGCACACCCCATTGTGTGAAGATGGGGACACCTGCCTGTGTGGTCAGCACCCTCACAATACAATGCACCCACACGCCATGTCACAGGGGGCAGACTTGCACAGGTGGCCAGTATGGCTCACACCTATGGCATTGACAGGGTCGTACAATGCAGCACCAGTACGGGATGGTCACCCTGTGTGGTTAGTGTCCGTTCACAACACTATATCTGCATACACCCTCACACCAGGCAGCAGACATACAGACATGTTGACACACTCACATGGTGGTGACCACACATGTCTACACGGAGGGGCGACATGTTGCATGTACTGCACCATCCACATCCATGCACCCCACACTGAGGTATGTACAGATCTCTACCATGGTGTACAGTGATGTGTGGCACGTGGGACATAGTCCCCCCGATATGTGGCATACATGGGCACACATTCCTGCACACATGTCGGTGCTGGGAATGCCACACCCGCCATATGGGATATGTGCAGGCGTGCAGCGGTATGTAGTGCATTATGCGTACCAACACTGTATCTGGCAGATGTGCCGATATATGCACTTGGGAGGTGGTAGGTGTTACAGTAGCCATGTGACATATGGTCGATGACACCTGACCGATGGGCATGCATTATGGCAGCACTGTCATGTAACGGCAACATAGCAGACTGTATGCACATGGCAGGGTAGGATGGTGTGTGACACACCTGTGACCACCACCTGCACACATGCATGTGGACAGGTGTTTAAACACATGATGTACACACATACCGCCATGCGTGCTGTTACTATGCCACCATATGATGGCCCCCATGATGGGTATGCATGTGGTAGGGGGTTGCAACTGTGTTATGGACATCGGACTCGGAACATGCATGGCTGCACCATGCACGGTACATGTGTCACATGTATCACCTGTTGCCATGTGTGTATGCATTGCTACGTTGTGACATGTGTGTCGACATACATGGAACATGGACTGTGGTATGGTATCACAGCTGTCACAGGCAAACTGTACAAGGGTATGTGTCCCAGTCAACACCGCTACACCCTGTAGGAGGAGCATACCACAGACATGTGTCCACCTTCCATTCGTGTGTGTATTACCGCGTACGCCAGTGTTATGCATGTGGTACATCACAGGCTTCGTATGTGTCCTGTGTGCAGTCCATGCACACAGCCAGACAATCACTTATATGACATATCCAGACGTTGTTTCACTGTGGTACAGCTGCAGTCATGTGTCATATCTGTGTCAGGGCCGTGGTATGTGTGGAGCACGCCTGTCTATGTATACCGATATGGGCGGACTACATCACACCTTTGGGATCATTGATAGTACATGTGTACTCTGCATGACGGGTGTACACCGCCATATAGACCTGTGGACATATGTCACATGCTGTTGCTGGACTGTGAGGCATACTGCTGCACTGATGACATGGTGCTGGCATGGCAGCTACAGTGTTGACTGCAGTATGTACATGTTCGGCCTGCACCCATGATGCCTGTGATGTCATCTGTGTGTGTACGTGTAACTGCATGTGTGTCCACCCTGTGCGTGTGGACGGGTTTACCTGGCCGTGACTTACGGTGTGTACACTCTGTCTGCATGCCGGACGGCGCGTAGCACATACTAAGTGTGTGAGCATGCCTGGGTTGCTGTTGTGTAGGTGGACACACACGACGGTCCACACTCTGCCCTTCCATGATTCCACCCCATGTGTATACATGTCTGCACTCTGCAAATTCTAAGTGTGTGAGCATGCCCAGTAAGCAGCTGTGTAGATGGACACACAGTACAGTGCACACCGTGCCCGTCTGTGAAGATACCCCGTGTGCATGTATGTTCCCCCTTTGCAACCGCCACGTGTGTGAGCATGCCCGGGTTGCTGTTGTGTAGGTGGACACACACGATGGTCCACACTCTGCCCTTCCATGATTCCACCCCATGTGTATGCATGTCTGCACTCTGCAAATTCTAAGTGTGTGAGCATGCACAGTAAGCAGCTGTGTAGATGGACACACAGTACAGTGCACACCGCGCCCATCTGTGAAGATACCCCGTGTGCATGTATGTTTCCCCTTTGCAACCACCACGTGTGTGAGCATGCCCGGGTTGCTGTTGAGTAGGTGGACACACACGACGGTCCACACTCTGCCCTTCCATGATTCCACCCCATGTGTATGCATGTCTGCACTCTGCAAATTCTAAGTGTGTGAGCATGCCCAGTAAGCAGATGTGTAGATGGACACACAGTACAGTGCACACCGCGCCCGTCTGTGAAGATACCCCGTGTGCATGTATGTTTCCCCTTTGCAACCGCCACATGTGTGAGCATGCCCGGGTTGCTGTTGTGTAGGTGGACACACACGACGGTCCACACTCTGCCCTTCCATGATTCCACCCCATGTGTATGCATGTCAGCACTCTGCAAATGCTAAGTGTGTGAGCATGTCCAGTAAGCAGCTGTGTAGATGGACACACAGTACAGTGCACACCGCGCACGTCTGTGGTTATACCCCGTGTGCATGTATGTTTCCCCTTCGTGACCGCTAAGTGTGAGGGCATGCCCAGTACGCCATTCGTGGGAACACAGTACAGTCGGCACCGATGACTGCTACTAGGCGTGTAGCCATAGCCAATGACATTCTGCATAGCCATGGTGGCCGTCCAGGTGAGTCATATGTGGTTGATATGCCACAATGGCTGCCTACATCATGCACGCCGGTTGCCCTCTCATAGGGTATACTGTCTGTGGTGCATCCCGTATCCATGTCGTGATGTTGTGCTCCGTAGTTAGTTGGTATTCCCGAGTGCAGCACTACCGTGTTACTGTACGCCCACCTTGGGATGGTAACATGCTGTGTGACTGCGCACTCTGTCTTCATTCCCTATCAGCTGCCTTGCCTCTGCAGATTATATCACCCACCTAGGAGTATGCCTCCTGACAGTGCTGTGCTCAGTAATCTTGGTAGCGTGTTCTGTAAATGCATCATGCTGTATTGTGTTCATGTAGGTAGGCGTAGGTTCAACTCCCGGCCCTTCCCGAGGTGTGTGTGTGTGTGTGTGTGTGTTTCCAGCTGCCCCTGGAGAGAGTAGTTCTTTTAGTCGCTTCGCAACACATACCTTGGCTATTGGCATCTATTCCTTTACGGATGATGTCACCCGCCTAAAAGTATGCCTCTGACAGCGCTGTGCTCAGTAATCTCGGTAGCGCATTCTGTAAATGCATCATGCTGTAGTGTGTTCATGTAGGTAGGTGTAGGTTCAACTCCCGGCCCTTCCCGGTGTGTGTGTGTGTGTGTGTGTGTGTGTGTGTGTTTCCAGCTGCCCCTGGAGAGAGTGGTTCTTTTAGACGCTTCGCAACACATACCTTGGCTATCGGCATCTATTCCTTTACGGATGATGTCACCCGCCTAGAAGTATGCCTCTGACAGCGCTGTGCTCAGTAATCTCGGTAGCGCGTTCTGTAAATGCATCATGCTGTAGTGTGTTCATGTAGGTAGGCATAGGTTCAACTCCCGGCCCTTCCCCGTGTGTGTGTGTATGTGTGTGTGTTTCCAGCTGCCTCTGGAGATAGTCATGCTTTTAGACGCTTCGCAACACATACCTTGGCTATTGTCATCTATTCCTTTACGGATGATGTCACCTGCCTAGAAGTATGCCTCTGACTGTGCTGTGCTTAGTAATCTCGGTAGTGGATTCTGTAAATGCGTCATGCTGTAGTGTGTTCATGTAGGTAGGCGTAGGTTCAACTCCTGACCCTTCCCCGTGTGTGTGTGTGTGTGTGTGTGTGTGTGTGTGTGTGTGTGTGTGTGTGTTTCCAGCTGCTCCTGGAGAGAGTAGTTCTTTAGTCGCCGCAACACATACCTTGGCTATCGGCATCTATTCCTTACGGATGATGTCACCCACCTAGAAGTATGCCTCTGACAGCGCTGTGCTCAGTAATCTCGGTAGCGCATTCTGTAAATGCATCATGCTGTAGTGTGTTCATGTAGGTAGGTGTAGGTTCAACTCCCGGCCCTTCCCCGTGTGTGTGTGTGTGTGTGTGTGTGTGTGTGTGTGTGTGTTTCCAGCTGCCTCTGGAGATAGTCATGCTTTTAGATGCTTCGCAACACATACCTTGGCTATTGTCATCTATTCCTTTACGGATGATGTCACCCACCTAGAAGTATGCCTCTGACAGTGCTGTGCTCAGTAATCTCGGTAGCGCGTTCTGTAAATGCATCATGCTGTAGTGTGTTCCTGTAGGTAGGCATAGATTCAACTCCCAGCCCTTCCCCGTGTGTGTGTGTGTGTTTCCAGCTGCCCCTGGAGAGAGTAGTTCTTTTAGATGCTTCGCAACACATACCTTGGCTATTGGCGTCTATTCCTTTACGGATGTTGTCACCCACCTAGACGTATGCCTCTGACGGTGCTGTGTTCAGTGGTCCACGTAGCGCGTTCCATACCTGTGTCATACTGTCATGCGGTTGGGTAGGTGGGGGTAAGGTCAATCCCCATGCCTGCCAGCTGTGTGTGTGTGTGTCTATGCTCCCAGCCGCATGGGTTCATAGGTTATGGCTTTAGAGGTTCCGCAGAACACTTATATCCTGCCAACATCTCTGTGTTTGTGAATGTTGAGACACGGCTAGTGGACTGCCTGTGTGCCTGCTGTGGTTGGCGACCTCTGTAGTGTGTTCTCCACGTGCGCCCTGCTGTGGTGTGGTGGGGTGGTGCTGTGTACGTTCCACTCCCGGCCTTGCCACATGTGTCCGTCTGTATCTCTCTCGATGTATATATACATACATATGTTATGCCCATAGCGCTGCTCTTGCATGGACAGCTGTCTGTCCCATGTATCGCGTATTTGCACGGCTGACACATAGAACTGTGGTACGATGCATATCCACTCATTGTCCATGCAACGTCCGTATTCCGGCACACCCTAGAGACATCTGCTGGATATCTTGGCAGACACCTATCCTTGCTGTACTGACACTGTACCCGTACACGCCATAAACTTTGTGTATCATTGCCTGTTTATGGTGTGTGTATGTCTATCTAAGCTGTGTGCATGGTCGTGTGTATGTCCCGCTATAGCCGTCTGTACAGGTGTCACCACTATGGGTAATCCTTGTAGACCACTGTTTCATGTGCACTTCAGCACATACCTGCAGACCGTACTACCCCTCCTACGGCAGCACGGGAGCGGCCTTAGGTCAACCGCTACCCTAGGCGATAGGGCTCCATGGCACCCACCACCACAACACATGGTGCCCCCATCCTGGTGTACCTACATGACATAACTACTGGAAAGGTGGCCCTGCTAGTGCGGCGCCCTAGGCAGCCGCCGGGTTGGCCTATGCCTAAGGCCGGCTATGAGCACATCCCATCATTTTGGAGTGGATCCTAGTGTTTCCACACACATGTATCTGTGTCTGTTCATAGCACTCCACCTCAGGGGACATATATCTGGACTAGGCCTTAGGAGATAGTGGGACACTCGGGGCCAGTCATGTCATGTTTCTCTTAGAAACATTGATAGTGGGCACAGTGATATGTTATGCATGCGTATGGCATTTCCGTCAGATGTGGTGTCTTCCTCGCATGTTTGTCGTTGTGTCCTGTCGTCAGATATCATGTGGCCGCCGGACTGCTACTGTTACGTGGAACACAGTGGACATATGAGGCAGACCTCTACTCAGTCTGTGTACATCTGTGCAGTTGCAGGGTATGTGACTACTACAACATGCCTACTGTCTGCCTACAATACACACACAGTGTGTGGCAGCATGACAGACCACATGGCATTACTATGTATTTGCATGGCACACCCACGCAGACAGTTGTGTTCCTCACACAGGTCTACATCTGCTTATCCACACTACTTGTTCTTTCCTGTACCATATGTGTGCGTCGTATTTGCGCTTCCCGTCAGTGGTGGGGCTCACGTACGTCTATGGGGGCCTGACATTTGTTATGTTGACACTTCATGGCACCCTGGGGGACACATCACCTTTGTGTCTGCTTACCTTCCACATTGACCTTCGCGGGGCATACGTTGTCATCCACAGTTACCAGGGTAGGACATTTGCATGTTTGCACATTTGTCCTGCTGTCTTTCTTCCCACCTGTCTGCCTAGGATCACCGGTTCAGTACATGTATTCTGGACAGGTAGCTCCTGCATACCCTGACCTGTTGTCATTATGTGTAAACATCCTGATGTTCGGCCATTGCCCTTGTTACGTTTCACATAGTGCTGTGCCTTCCTAGCTGATTGCTGCCTAAGCATTCCGGACTGTGCGGTGGGTGATAGGGATTGCGATTTCCATTGCATGGGTAGTGACACTCATAACATCCGTATTCATGGCTATGCCAGCATACCTCTCCAGTGTACCTGGTTTTGAGGGACGTACCTCATTTGGGGTCTTCGATGGGTCATGCTCCTCGGACTCCCTCAGAGTTCCACATTGGAAGGGTCTGTTACACATTCAGTGTTAGGAATGGTTTAGGTGTAATCCATAAAATATCCAAAATGTACACAACCAGCCAACAGAGCACGGAACCAGTGAAATAATAGAATATAAAATACCAATCAACATAAAATAACCGCTGGTACCTTAGGGCATACAATCCAAAAAACACATAGGTAGATGAAACAGTCAACGTAGAAATAGTCCAAGACAGTGCCCAAATGGTATAGAAAGGTTCCTTTATTCACAAGTAAGCACTTTCACCCGTAGGCTTCTTCAGACTTATACATAACATAAAAGCATTCAGGATTTAAATATCCCTCCTTACATTTTCATTGGTCAATTTCTCATCAAACAATGAACAGTTATCCCCAGCATATAAAGCGCAAACTCAATGTTAAATACTCACACATATATTAACATCTTTAGAAACATCTTATTAAAACATGTATTATATTATATTGTACTATGCCTAATTTTCATCAATTATAAATATACAAATATATATAAAAAATATGTATATTATATCAATGTATAACAGTGGTAAACAACTAAAAGAGTGGACTAATAGGTGTTAAATGTATAGCTGTACCTAAACTAAATTCCTGTTATTTGGGTTTAAGCCTTCTGCTTCTCAAAAGAGGCTTAATCTGTGCTTTATCATTCAACCCTGGTGTTTGGTCAGCTCTCCACCTAATAATCCATCTCAATTCACATTCTAAAGTATAGTTGATAAGGTCCCCCCCTCTGAGATTAAAATCTAGCTTTTGTAAAACACTGAATTTAAAAGTATGCCTAGAACCCAAATCCTTATGATGTTTGGCCAAAGCATTAAATTCAGAGCCTATTCTGATGTGATAGACATGCTCCCTAACACGTTCTTTCAGTGACCTATTGGTTTTGCCAATATAGAATGCGGAGCATGCCACACATATAGCCAAATATGTAACATTCTTACTATTGCAATTTGTTAAAGTGTTAAAATGAAAAGTTTGTTTCGTGGTAGGGTGTACGAAAATAGTTCCATCTTGGATATATACACATTGGTTACATTTACCACATGGTACAGTGTTAATTCCAGGTGTATCCATACTTTTCCTTGCCAAAGTGTTTTTAGGTTTACATAACAACCTTTTGAGATTTGGTTTGTTCTTGAAGAATACATTGGGTCTCGGGCCTACAATCTTACTAATATCATTATCCAGAAGTAAAATATCCCAGTGTTTAACCACAAATTGTTTTAACTGTACGGCATCTTTCGTGAAAAACATGGGGGCCCTAAGATCAACCGTTGTGGGTGTCTGACTAATATCAGATGTACTAATAAACTCTGAAAAATAGGGTTTTGCTATCGTACCTCTTAATTCATTAACTTCCAATATTGTCTGTTCAACCATCTCTATGTTATAACCTCTTTGTGTGAACTTAGCTCTCAATCCATCCAGCTCTTTCTTATAACCTTCGGCTGTCGGATTGAGTCTAGATGCCCTCATTATTTGTCCTTTCATCACATTATTAAAGACAAACTTAGGGTGCATACTGTGTCTGTGAAGTAATGTATACCTATGGCAAAGTTTCCTATGTATAGAGGTATTGAGTAGGCCATTACTAAGCCTATTAATGGCAACATCTAAATAGGAAATCTCACTCACTGAAACATTCAATGTAAATTTCAAGAAATTAGTAGAATTATTCATGCTTTCAACGAGTTCCAGGAGTGTATTTACATCACTAAGCCAAATGAAAAAAAGGTCATCTACAAACCTCCGATATATGCCTACAAATTTCTGAAAAAGATCTAGCTTAAAAAGAACTTGTTCCTCCCAGCAGGTCATCACTAGGTTGGCGTAGCTATTGGCACAGGAAGTGCTCATAGCTACGCCATCCCTCTGTAGGAAAATCTCTTCTCCAAACATAAAGATATTATTCAACAGAATAGTTTCTAAGACAAGTGCTAACAAATCAATTCTCTCAGATGAATGATCAGAGTGATTTCGTAGGTATTCCTGTATAAACTGTATCCCTATATCATTGGGGATAACAGTAAACAGACTAACTACGTCTAAAGTGACCAGTATGTATTGTGAGTTATCATCCAGTTGACTAGTATACGCATATAAGTCAAGTAAGAATTGCTTACTCTCTCTCAGAATGGTAATACAGCAAACCTTGAGTCCTGGTCTTCTTCAAAAAAGACTTTAATGAACATAAACCAGACCAAAACAGACGATGAAAAAAACGATACACTCCACAGTCCAAAAATACTGAGCGCTTTCACCCACTAACATGGGGCATCATCAGAGTACAAATGCTTTGGCCAAACATCATTAAGGATTTGGGTTCTAGGCATACTTTTAAATTCAGTGTTTTACAAAAGCTAGATGTTAATCCCAGAGGGGGGTACCTTATCAACTATACTTTAGAATGCGAATTGAGATGGATTATTAGGTGGAGAGCTGACCAAACACCAGGGTTGAATGATAAAGCACAGATTAAGCCTCTTTTGAGAAGCAGGAGGCTTAAACCCAAATAACAGGAATTTAGTTTAGGTACAGCTATACATTTAACACCTATTAGTCCACTCTTTTAGTTGTTTACCACTGTTTTACATTGATATAATATACATATTTTTTATATATATTTTTATATTTATAATTGATGAAAATTAGGCATAGTACAATATAATATAATACATGTTTTAATAAGATGTTTTTAAAGATGTTAATATATGTGTGAGTATGTAACATTGAGTTTGCGCTTTATATGCTGGGGTTAATTGTTCATTGTTTGATGAGAAATTGACCAATGAAAATGTAAGGAGGGATATTTAAATCCTGAATGCTTTTATGTTATGTATAAGTCTGAAGAAGCCTACAGGTGAAAGCGCTTACTTGTGAATAAAGGAACCTTTTTATACCATTTGGGCACTGTCCTGGACTATTTCTACGTTGACTGTTTCATCTACCTATGTGTTTTTTTGGATTGTGTGCCATAAGGTACCAGCGGTTATTTTATGTTGATTAGGTGTAAAACATGGTCAATTGACATTAATAATATTAACTCATTAAAGGATCTTCTTTATAAGTGGGAACGGCATAGTTTAACCATCCTATGACCTTCCTAGTTGAAGTTGTTAGTGAGCCATTAGTATGTGTTCCACAGGTCGCCCATTTGTTCCGCATTATGGAGGCGAGTGATCCCCATTTTGGTGATGGCAGATTGACAGCTATGTACGCCGGTATTCGCACGACGGTCTGACTTTGTATGGGGAATTTCTAATGTAGTCCCTATCTGTATTTCCTGTGCTAAGCCTTACTGCAGCTGTGTAATTCCGCCAGGTTTCCAGTTATGGGTGCCATCTTGGTCGTACGCGTGTCCATCCATGGGAATCGCCTACTGGACACTGATATAGGGCTGTACACATTTCACACCTGCTTTCCGCATTATCCGGTGGATGCTTTGCATCATTAGTGGGGATTAAGGCATGTGCTATACCCACATCCCTCCCACGGGGCAGGCCAACGGATTCTCTGCCAAACAACACCAAGGCCCATTTCTGCATACCCAGGTTCCCATGGCTGCAACCCTCGATGGTACACATTACACATCCTTCATGTGTGTGGTACTGGGATGTGGACGCACTTCTATGGACTCGACAATCTGGGGATTTCTGTTCATATGTCCTGCATTTCATGGACACGTGTCATCAACCTTAAACATGCTGTTGGTGCATATGTCTAGCTGTGCTGTAGTCACGGCTGTCACTTCTTTTGCGTCGATCGCAGCAGGGGTTGCGAACGGAGCCATTTTTGGAGTCCTACAATGGACACCAGTGTGCATATGTAAAGTGTAGAACTTGTTGGACTGTCACCATCTGGCCAGTGGTTTTGAATGCTGCTGTATTTTCCCCGTTCGTGGATGTCTGTTTGACTACCCATATTATGTATTACTTGGCATGTCTATATCCATGTACCAGTAAGCAAAAATACAGCAAACCTTGAGTCCTGGTCTTCTTCAAAAAAGACTTTAATGAACATAAACCAGACCAAAACAGACAATGAAAAAAACGATACACTCCACAGTCCAAAAATACTGAGCGCTTTCACCCACTAACATGGGGCATCATCAGAGTACAAAATACATTAGATAGTCATCCCTTATATACTTCCTTCAGAGTCAATTTAAAGACAATTAATCAATAAACTTGCTCATAGTTAAGTAGCCAGTAATCCAAGTCTTAAAGATAAAGTGAAATATAAAAATCAGTGTTGCATAAATAACTTAATGGAAACATATATACAACAACAATGTGTTAATATAAATACAATATTGGTAAATACAATCAGTAAATTGAAAAATAATTGATAATTGTTGTGAGTAAACCTTAAAATGTAGTGTGTTGATAATACAATTATGTATATTAATGTGTATAATTGTTGTATTAAGAGTCCAAATCATTGAATAAATAAGTACAATTAGATACATATTGTATAAATATAAATATAAATGTAAATAAGAGTCACAATGTTAAATATAAATATGAATGTATATAAATATATAAATATGATATGAAATAAAATGTAGTTGTTTACATCTTGTTTTCGAGTGACATATCTATATCCATGTGTCATATATACGGGCCGTCGGACTGTTGTGTGTAGATATATATACATGTGAACCCCTTGTTTCATACCTTGCTTTGTTACTGTCTGTGGATTACCTGTGTACACACATCTATTACCATACCATACCTTTCCACTGTACAGGTTCTGGCAGGGTGTACAGCTGGTTGGCCCTTAATCTTGCTGTGTGTTACATTGACCTGTGTCTATCTGGCAATTCGCTGGCGTGTCATGTGAGACCTTCTTGATTCTATAGGGACCTGATCCCGTAATTGTGACGTGCTTCCACTGGCCATATATTTGTCTGTCATCTGGGATCTGTATGTAACCAGTCCTTTCAGGACACTTTCTATTGTTGTTCTTTTTTGGTTACATTTATGAGTACTTTGGTATGTTGTGCTATTATTGTGTGTGGAGCATTTCTCCACGGGCCTCTGCTGACACTGGACATATATCCAGCTAACCTAGCCCGGTCAACAAGTGTGAGCCAACAAAACACAATTCTTATGGTGGCACCTTCTGACAAGTGGGTCGGGTTACAGATGCATAACCATCGTCAATCCCTACTACTAACACACACGTTATTCTATCCACATTCTATGTTTGTCTTATCACATAGCATGTGTTTCTCACTATCTGTACCGGTACTTTACATGGCATTGTCCGATTCCATACTTTCAGAGGCTGACAGTTTTGAGACATGTATAACTAATGTGGAGGACACAGCATTAACTTTCCCTGCTGTGAGCGGATCACACACGCACAGGCGCACTTGCATTTCCTAATTGTGCATATCCGTATTCTGGTTACATATGTTTACTGGGTCTGTGTGGTTACGTGGTCTGTATTAGTTGTGACTGTTCCGGTAACATATCTCTGATCCAGTTGACGGACGTGTGCGGAACACACTTTCACCTTTACACATGTAACTGTCTTTGCGGCACGGACGCACGCATTACATGTTCACATTTATATGTTCTATAGTCATAATTCAAACGGGACTGCATTCACGTTTGCCGGTTACTGTGACCACTACACGTTAGCTGTTCTGTCTCATTTATATGCATACCCATGGTACTTAGCTACATTAACATATCCCCCCGCACTCACGTATGTCACAGGCATCCATTCTCCTGCTGGGAAAAGTGCGGTACTACATGTTACACATTCCTTATTCCCTACCGCTCATGGCCCAGGATGCATATGTCGTGACCGCAGGGATATTCGGATCACGGGGGCTTATAGCCCTAACGCATACAGGCCTTCGATTGTCAGGGTGTTCCTGTGGTGCTATGGGTTGGCCTTGTCTGCCTAGTGTACAGAACTGCCCTGACCATGTACGAATGTCAGACGAGTCACATGGGCATGGTTTGTCCGTGTCTATGATACCATATCCCCCGCCATTATTCCTAACCGTGCGCGCTGATTGGCCGGCGTGCCCATTGTAGATCGTGTTATAGTAATTGCACACGGTCTGGTCGACTGGACCTATTTCCATTACTATACCTCGGTATTTATAACCTGTCTCGCTATGTTACATGGGTTTAACATTGCTTGACAGCTTTAACTGAGCCACGGACATGTCCGTTGCTTACTTTGTGGCAGTCCCGCTCTGCTACACACATTTAACATGGCGGAACAGGTTGAACAGCACAGCAACGGGGACATTGGGCTCTCCGTCGCTGTTTTGTATTGAATCGCTATGTTGACTTTGTTTCACATAGCGAGACAGTGTCGACATTGGCAACGGACATCTCACGCAGTACGTCCGCACCGCCGCGGGTGCCATATGTCTGCAGATGGGCGGCGGACAGGCATTATGCTGTGCCATTATGTCTGGGAATATATAGTTTCTTTCCCTAGATGATATGGCATACTAGCAATGACTCACGTCTGGGTGTGGGTACTGCTGTATTTACCCACGGTTGCCTTTGTGTGGTCCCTCGGGCATCGTCTTCGGGACCGCACCACATCTACCGTGGGTATATCCAGCATTACCCACATCCGGGCATGGGTTATTGCTATGGTATTCCGTGTGTACGGACATGTGTGTTTGGACAACCTACAATAGCTTCTGCTATTGGCATACAATGCTGTGGGTGGTGCCGGTTATCATACATATGCCATGTTCTGCGTTTGTCCCATTCACACTTGTCTATCCCCTGTCCTCATTCGTACGTGGATATTTATGTGGCACATGATTGAACTATGTATTACCTGCAGGTATGCTGTGTACAGTGCACATATGTCACGGTTCGTTACAGTGTATCTGTGTACCTACCTCTGTGATACTGAGGACTACCACACATCCTTCGCAGCATTACATGCGTATGTCCATACTATTATTCAGTGGCCTGTGGGGGGTTGTCGGAGCGACGGTTACACGTGTCCCTGTTTGTGCACGCATCATGGTGGTCTTTGACCGGCCTCCGTTGCTATCGTGGGATGGACGGTGGTGTTGGTGTGTGTTTGGGTTGTGTTTCTACTGCCGATACGTCAGTGGGGGGTGGGGTTGGCATGTGTTCCTCTTTGCAGGGGGCCCCATCCTGGACATTTGTGTCCTGCTTCGACACTTGGCATGTGCCATATGTCCTGTGATATTCCCACAGTCGTGTATGCCTTCCTGCATTACAACTGCGTGTTACTGGCAGTTTGTATCTGGTACGCATGGCTATTATGTTGGATAGCTTAGGCTATTCCCATGCTATGACATACCCATTCATCCGGGCATATATGTGTTATTCAATCCTTTGCATTGGCCATGGGTGTTTGGCCATACGGCACCACTATTATCTATGTGTGATGTCCCACCTTCACCTTCTGTGCATGTGGCACCCTGTTGGGGTGTCCTGCTTGGTGGGCGGATGTTCCGCCGTATGTCTTGTGTTTGACATGTCTGCATAGCTAATTATCGGTACAGTGGCTGCACATACTGCTTTGTCCAGATGTGTACAGTTATGGACACCGTGGCATGTGAACACCTATGAGGATTCGACAGGTCCATACCACATGCGGGATGTACGCATTCTGCTGACACATTCACATGCGGCCATTTGGATATCAGTACCTGAGGTGGGATGTTGACATGTGGGGTACATATTTGCACGCGTGGCACTGCCTAGGACAATACTTCATACTACATTTGGGGTATACCCACTGTGTGTAGGTGTGCAGCTGCGCAAGGCTGCTAGCTGGATTGGGTGGACGGTCGTACATGAGTGCGGGTTACGTGCTATGACGGGGCTGTTGTGTATTACATTTGCATGCATGGGTTCTGCTTCTGGATATTCTGCTTCGGCATACGCCATCCTATGTGTATGCGACGGGTACGTTGCTGGGTCTAGCACATGTGGCTATGCACATGTTTGTCTGTGTTTAGGGTATCTAGTTTCTTTCTGGTTGTTATATAGACACGGCTGCCCAGCTGTGTACTCTCACTACCACTGTGGAACTGCTGGTGACCATGCCCATGGGGCTACTCGTGTGTAGGTGCAGTGCGCTGACATGCTGAGGTACACCTTCACTGGGTATGCCTGCTGACAGTGCATTGCATGACGGACATGGTATTACGCGTATCCTTTGTTCCTTGGACGGGTACAATTTGGACATTGTGGATTAATGTTTGGTTCTCCGTTTTGTGTGGATGGGTACTATGTTGCATACTCTGCGTACGTTTCATTATCCACGGACACTGGTTGGTGCGGCTACTATTGCAGGCGGCCTGTGACAGTCAGCACTTTAGGTTGCTCCTCGCCTGCCGGCTTGGCCACGCCTACGGGCGCATCCTACTTGGGCTCGCGCACGTATACTACGCACGTGTCTGTGGTTGCGGCGCACTCTCATTACTATGCATATGGCGCTACTATGCCAGCTATTCACTGCACCGCCGGCGCAGCCCTTACACCGGCCTTGCGCCGAGCTTCATGAATCCCGGGGACAGTTTTAAAACTTAATATAGAAATAAAACAGCAGCAGGTTACTGGCAGCTTGGTGGCTGGGTATTAGCATATTGTACCAGTAAAACAAATTTGTAAAGCTTAATATAAAAATAAAACAGCAGCAGGATGCTGGCAGCCCTGTGGCTGGGTAGTATAATGTTGTACACATTAAGCAATTTTTTTTAAATGTAATATAAAAATAAAATAGCAGCAGGATGTTGTCACCCCTGTGGCTTTGTAGTAGAATATTGTACCCATTAAACAATTTTTTAAACATAATATAAAAATAAAACAGCAGCAGGATACTGGCAGCCTGTGGCTGGATATTAGAATATTGTACCCATTAAACACAGTTTTAAAACTTAACATAAAAATACAACAGCAGCAGGATTTTGTCAGCCCTGTTGCTGTGTAGTAGAACATTGTACCCATTAAACAAACAAAAGGAATTTTAAAATTTTAATATAAAAAATGGCAGCAGGATGTTGTCAGCCCTTTGGCTGGATAGTACTATATTGTACCCACTAAACAAAAATTTTGAACTTAATATAAAAATAAAACAGCAGCAGGATGCTGGTATCCCTGTGTCCGGGTAGTAGAGTACTGTAACCATTAAACAAATGTTTAAAACTTAAAACTTAATATAAAAATAAAGCAGCAGAAGGATGCTGGCAGTCCTCTGGCTGGGTTGTAGAATATAGAATATTGTAGCCATTAAACAACATTTTAAAATTTCATACTAAATAAAACATCAGCAGGATATTATCAGCCATGTATCTGGGTAGTAGATACCCACTAAACAAATTTTTAAAACTTAATATAAGAATAAAACAGCAGCAGAATGCTGGCAACCCTGTGGGTAGTAGAATATTGTAGTCATTAAACATTATTTTAAACATAATATAAAAATAAAACAACAGCAGGATGCTGGCAGCCCTCTGGATGGGTAGAAGAATATTGTATCCCTTAAACATTTTTTAAAACGTAATATAAAAATAAAACAACAGCAGGATACTGACAGCCATGTGGCTTGCTACTAGAATATTGTACACAATAAGCAAAATTTTAAAACTTAATATAAAATAAAATAGCAGCAGGATGTTGTCATCCCTGTGGCTGGGTAGTAGAATACTGTACCCTTTAAACACATTTTTAAAACTTAATATAAAAAAATAAAACAGCAACAGGATGCTGGCAGCCATGTGGTTGGATAGTAGAGTATTGTACCCGTTAAACACAGTTTTAAAACTTAATATAAACATAAAACAGCAGCAGGATTTAGGAGTCTTGTGGCTGGGTAGTAGAATATTCTACCTGTTAAAATTTAACATTAAAATAGAACAGCAGCATGATGCTGGCAACCTTGTGGCTGGGTAGTTGAATACTTTACCTATTAATCATTTTTTATAAAACTTAATATAAATGTAAAACAGCAGCATGATGCTGGCAGCTCTGTGGCTGGGTAGTTGCATATTGTACCCAGTAAACAATTTTTCAAATTTGATATAAAAATAAAACACCAGCAGGATGGTGCCAGCCCTGTGGCTGGGTAGTTGAATATTCTACCCATTAAACAATTTTTAAAATTTAATATAAAAATAAAACACCAGCAGGATGCTGCCAGCCTTGTGGCTGGGTAGTAGAATATTGTGCCTGATAAAATACTTTTTAAAACTTAATATAAACATAAAAAAAGATGGATGCTGGCAGCCCTGTGGTTGTGTAGTAGAATATTGTACCCATTAAACACATTTTTAAAACATAATATAAAAATAAAGGAGCAGCAGGATATTGGTAGACCTGTGGGTGGGTAGTAGAATATTGTACCCATGAAACACATTTTTTAACATACTATAAAATAAACAGCAGCAGGATAATGGCAGCCTATGTCTGGATAGTAGAATATTGTAGCCCATTAAACAAATTGTTAAAGCGTAATATAAAAATAAAACAGCAGCAGGATACTTGGAGCCCTTTGGCTGGGTAGCAGAATATTGTACCCATTAAACACATTTTTAAAATGTAATATAAAAATAAAACAGCATTAGCATGCTGGCAGCTCTGTGGCTGGTTAGCAGAATATTGTACCCATTAAAAAATTTTGAAAAAGTAATATAAAAATAAAACAGCAGCAGAAAAATGGGAACCCTGTGGCTAGGTAGCAGAATATTGTACCCATTAAACAAATTTTTGAAACTTAATATAAAAATAAAACATTCAGATGCTGGGAACCCTGTGGCTAGATGGTAGAATAGTGTACACATTAAAGAAATGTTTAAAACTTAATATAAAAATAAAACAGCAGCAGGATGCTGGCAGCCCTGTGCTGGAGTAGTAGAATATTGTACTCATTAAAAAAAAATAAAACTTAATATAAAAAACAGCAGCAGGTTGCTGACAGCCCTATGGTTCGGTAGTAGAATATTTTATCTAATAGACAAATTTTTAAAACATAATATAAAATAAAACAGCAGCAGGATGCTGGCAGCCCTGTTGTTGGGTAGTAAAATACTGTACCCATTAAACAATTTTTTTAAATGTAATATAGAAATAAAACAACAACAGGATGATGACAACCCTGTGGCTGAGTAGTAGAATATTGTACCCATTAAACACACCCCGGGATTCATGAAGCTCGGCGCAAGGCCGGCGTAAGGCCTGCGCCGGCGGTGCATGGAATATCCGGCGCAGTAGCGCCATATACATATTAATGAGAGTGCACTGGAATCACAGACACGTGCGTAGTGTACGTGAGCGAGCCCAGGTAGGATGCGTCTGGAGGCGTGTCTAAGCCAGCATGAGGTGAGCAACCTAATGTGCTGACAGCCATGGTCCACCCACAATAGTAATGGCAGCAGCCAGGTCCTGTGCAGAATGAAACATGTACAGTATGCAACATAGTCCCGTCCCAAATTAATGGAGAAGCAAATAGAAGCCACGAAGGCATAAGTGTACCCGTCCAAGGAGCAAAGGATCGCATAAGACCGCGTTAGATCCCGCAATGCACTGTCAGTGTTTACACTCAGAGAAGGTGTACAGCCGCATGTCAGCGCGCCGCACCGACATAGGAGCAGCGACTAAGGTCACCACCTGTCCCACTTTGGTTGGGGCAGTCACTCCATGGACAGTTGTGTCCCGAAAAACGTGTTAGAAATGGCTGACGTGCTACGATTGTAGGACACAATGATATCCCGTATTTAATGTAATGGTAGCATGAATTGGTTATTTCTGTAACAGAAATACCTAAATGACACAAAAACAGAATAAGCAAGGAAATTGCCACAATAATAAGCATATTATTTAGGCAAGCAAGTGAATTTCCATGCTATATAGTGACCGTTTGTATGTGTCAGCCTGTAAAGTCAGATGTGAGTCGAAATATCCCAGATCGGAAAATGGAAAAGGTGGAAACCCCAGTAGCGACATGGGCATGGTCACCAGGGTTACCTGCTGTCCCAATATTGCCTTA